>NC_141041.1:49565000-49570000 GCF_052040795.2 Danio rerio | reverse complement strand
TTTTATTGTATATATATATATATATATATATATATATATATATATATATATATATATATATATATATATATATATATATATATATATATATATATACATACATACACAGATGTATGGATGGATGTATTTAACACATTTCTAATCATAATAGTTTTAATAACTCATTTCTAATAACTGATTTCTTTTCTCTGTGCCATGATGACAGCACATAATATTGGACTAGATATTATTCAAAATACTAGTATTCAGCTTAAAGTGACATTTAAAGGCTTAACTAGGTTAATTTGGTTAACTAGGCACACTGAAAAAAATTATTCAAAGATGATTCCTTGAATTTACTCAATTTTTTTACGTAAAGGGGTTGTAAACAATTTATTTGGGTTGAATTTAAACAAGCAAATTAAGTTGATTATTAAATTAAATTTGTTTGTTTAAATTTAACACAAATAAATTGTTTGCAACAGTTCTGCATGCAACACTTTTTTCAGTACAGGTTAGGGTAATTAAGTTACTGTATAACAGTGGTTTTTTCTGTAGACTATTGAAAGAAAATTGCTTATGAGGTTTAATAATTTTGACCTTAAAATCTATTTTATTCTAGCCGAAATAAAACAAATTTTAAAAAGACTTTCTCTAGAAGAAAAAAATACTATAGGAAATACTGTGAAAAATTGCTGCTCTGTTAAACATCATTTGTGAAATATTTGAAAAAGAAAAAAAAATAACAGGAGGACAAATAATTTTGACTTCCACTATACACGACCTACTTATGAACGACCTCTGGAGCTGATTGTGACGCAGCAGTGGTCCATCCGAGTGCATCAAACCTATGCATTTGGACATGTTTCAATATTGTATGAATGAAAATGCTTTGAATTGAGCATTTGATGGAGTCAGTGTAGTGAAAGTGTGGGCGTGGGGGGGGGCTTTAGTCACTTATGACTCATTCACACACACTCTCAGAGCTGTCGATGTATGTGTGTGTATGTGCTGATAGCAGACTCTCTCTGATTGGTCAGTGTGGCAAGGGGGTGTGTCTGTTAGCAGGAGTGACTCATCGGCTGCTGCTGATCAGTTCAATGTATTCTGCTCACAGTGACTCTCTCTCTCTCTCTCTCTCTTCTTTCTCTCTCATCCTTCTGTTCATTCACAAACTCGTGCTCACCTCAGCTCTGCCCGCCACTGAAGCTCGTATAAACGAATGCTGCCGCTCTGTAAGGTGTTTTTTTTCCTAACCTTTCGGGTTTATGAGACGCCGTTGTCCCATTATTAGAGTTCAAGAACACCTTTACACACACTCCACCAGAAACGTGCAACTTTAGAGTCACATTGCATGGGATTTAAAGGGCATCTATTTTGCAAAAATCACTTTTATAAGGAGTTTAAAGACAATTGTGTGGGGATATAAGCAGCATCTAATTGTAAACATTTACTAAACTTATTTTTTTATTATCAGACTTGGTCAAATCAGTCTGCAGAAACACTTTGATTCTCCCTTTGTATGCGTCATCAGAGGAGGAAAGGGCTCCGCCCACTAGTGATGTCAGTCCTGTTTTAAATCTGCCACTATGCTGACACACAGGCATTTGTAGTACCTATTGTAATAGGTTCCCTTTAAATATATTTACACAACAGTATTACTTATAGTGGAACGTGTTGTATGTTTAACTACTAGGGTTGGGCCGATAGACGATGCCATTGCTCATCGCTGATGGCCGACAAACTTCACGATGCTGATCCATCACCCCGCCCCACATTTATTTTGATGTTTAACTTATTATCTGCATGTCATATTAATAGCAATAACAGTCTTTTCATGAGCTGTGTTATACATATAGCTGCCGCTTGCACAGCTGACAGCATCGTGAGGATTAAATGAAGGATTCTACAGCACCTCTCACGCTTAAAATGTGTAGATTCAGTGGCAAACGCTGCTACCTGCGAACGCCGTCCCACAGACTGTACAGTGAATGGTCCTTTTCATAGCGGACTTGACGCCACTGGAAGTCTTTTATCCACTCTTGGAAAAGTATAAATGCTGGATTAACATTCGGCTCATGATCACTAATAAGATGTGGCATTATTAGTAACTCTAGGTGGTTTCTGAAACAAAATCGGTCAGTGTTATTTTCATTCTCTCATCTTCAGCGCTTCACATTTTCGCAGCTGTAGCTCCTCCTGTCATCTGAGGGCAGAAGGCATTGACTGAGTGATTGACAGCTGATATTAACCAATCCATTCGCGTTCAGTTCTAGAGCAGTGGGCCAATCAGAAGAGCACAAAGGCGGGGCAAGCATTGCAGGCTTTTTTTACTTTACATACCAACTGTTTCGATCTGTTCCTGTGCACTGCGTTTGGCGGTGCAAAGATGCATTCTGCATAAATGTCCGGTTGTAAGCATAGTTGTAAAGGTTAATAATTAAAGGGTTAATACTGACACTGTACTTTTTATTTCCCTACCCTAACAGGAAACTGTGTGGTTTTGCTATGATTTTTAAGCCTTTTAATAAATAGAGACTTCAGGAATGTCCCCATAATTCACCATCTTCTTGTAATACTCCTGTCGTTATACACATTTGTGTCCTGATATGTCACAAACGCACACATAAACCCATACACTTTTGTTTTTGTGAACTGTGGGGACATTCCATAGGTTTCCATTGTAAGGGTTAATTGTGAGAGGGTTAATACTGTCACAGTATTGCTTATTTCCCGACCCTAACAGGAAACTGTGTGGGTTTTACTATGATTTATAAGCCTTTTGATAAATCGAGACATTAGCAACGTCCCCATAATTCACCATATTCTTGCTATGCGCCTGTCGTTATACACATTTGTGTCCTGACACACACACACAAATATAGAGCAAGGAGACGTCATGCTCCTCTTCCGCAGTGCATCAAGGGAATCAGGCTCCTCTGACTCATGCTGGAGAAATGGAGGCGTGTGTGTGTATGTGTGTGTGTGTTTGAGTGGGGGGGGGGGGTGCTCTTCATTCAGCCGCTGATGTAATACAGGTGACCTATCCGTCATAGAACACCCCCGCTTCTCCCTGGCAGCCCATTGGCGGAGCGCGGGCATCAATGGACCAGTGTGTTCTCTGGGTGGAGCGAGGCAGAGATGCACGTCACTCCTTCATTCAGAAAAAAAGGAAGTGCATAAAAAAAAACTGCAGCTTCCTTGGCAGCGGCTGTGAATGAGTTTGAGTGCTGATCTCACTCTTTGTCACACATGTAGGCTGTGTGTGTGTGTGTGTGTGTGTGTGTGCGTGTGTGCGCTTAGTCTGCCTGTGTTCTGGTGGATGTGCAGTACTGGATGCTCATTCATTACTGAACACTGAGAGGTCATATATAGGTAATCTAATAGATGATCATTGCATTGACGTTATACGATGTGTATCGAATATGAAAGCGTAACTGAAGTGTGTCAAATACAAAGCGATATTTGCGATGTCAGAACGGTTATATTCTTCTTCTGTTGTGTTTTACTCTGTTGATTTTCTATGCTTTTGTTCGCTTTGTATGGCTCATTTCTGTTCTACTCTATTCTGAGCCTCTGCTATTTCTCTGTTAATCTTCTGTTTTTGTTGTATCCCGTTCTGGCCACATCCTATTCTGTTCTATTGTACTCAGCTGTGCTCTGCACTGTACACTACCTGATGAAAGTCTTGTCGCCTTTTCAAGTTTAAGGCGCAGCAAATAATAAGTTGACTTCTGGTTGATCATTTGGTATCAAAAGTGGCTTCTATGAAAGGTAAAGTCCTCTAGATTATAATTATTGACCAAAATAAAATGTGATCATGCCTTGATTTTGAATGATTTCATTAGGACTGTAATGCCGAGTTCAGACAGCATGATTTTCAGAGTAGTCGTGTCACAGATGTGTTCACACTGCTTGACTATCTGGGCTTGCGTTTCGTCGCTGCTTAGTTTACACTCCAAGATGGATCAGCGACAGGGACTTTCACATTGCATGACTTTACTATAGGAAGAATCGCCGACAACTTCATCCAAACTACGTCTCACAGCCAAAAACACGACGTATTTCTTTTGTTATTAACTACATAATGAGAAAGAAGCCTTTAATGGGGTAGAACATGTACATGTTTGCTCACCTGGGTTTAGAGGGAATTAGCCATTTCTCCTCAACGTTGATAATAAACTCATTTCTTTCTGGATGAAACGTCAAACAGACACGGGTGCTCCTGAGTCCTGTCAAACCTCCACTAGTTTTTCCTCCATTTCGTGGGTCCAAATAAACCGAAAAAGAGCGCTTTAACTACTCTCCCAGCCTCCCGCTGGCCTGCAGCAGGTATACACACACACACACACAAGTGAAAGCTGCTCTCTCATTGGCTGTATGGCTGATGTCATTTTCAGTCAAAACTCAATTCACACGGCATGATTTGAATCGCCGACAGCTCCAGATATTTAACATGCCAAATATCTCGCAGGCATCGGCGACTCATCGGCGATTCTCTCAGATTGCGTCTTTGATAGTTCATACTGTGTGATTGTCACTCACGTGCACGAGCAGCGATTTGTCTGTGATTTCAGGCATTTGTCGGCGATTTCTCAAAACCTGTCGGCGAGCCAAAATCGGGGCTAAAATCACGCAGTCTGAACTAGGCATAAGGTTAGATAAAAGTGTATTCTGACACGCTGTGAATGCGTTTGCGCCCTGCGATTTGCGCATGGACAGTCAAAATAGAGCCCCGTGTGTTTGTTTTGCATTTGTGAAAATCAGCACGAGCCCACACTAAAACTCCCATCTTCATGCAAAACCTTCCCTCTTTCCCTCCCCCGACACTCCCCCCTAAACAGAGCTGGACACACCCACTTTCCTGACTTTTTCCAAATTAGAGGTGTGAAAACATTTTCGTGGCCCATAAAAAATGTGTGATTAAAAACCTCTCTGTTCAACATTTATATCGTGAGGTGGTCACACTTTACAGGTTCATTAGTTAATGTTAATTAATGCATTTACTAACATGAACAAAC
>NC_141041.1:49440000-49560000 GCF_052040795.2 Danio rerio | reverse complement strand
TTCCATTCGAACCTTTATTTCCAAAACTTCGAGCCATTTGCTAATCAATTTCAAACAGGTTGTTTACATAGCGTTAGCAATAGCGTTAGCATTCTCTCTCCTTCAGCCTCCAGCCTCCAGCTGCAGTCCCATATGGAACCTATAGCTCTTGTTTTTTGGGTCCTTTCCGAATGCATTCCTGTATAATGACATCCTGACCAGAGACTGTATCATCCTCTCAGCGGACAATCCTGACGGATCCCCCCTTAGCAGTGCGCAAATATGTTAGTGTTTTATGAATACGAGTTGTATTGGTGTAGGACTTGGTGGTTAACTTAATCTGGCAAGACAGCGAAAGGCAAAGGGCAGGGTTTTCTCAGTAGGGGACGTAACCCTGTTATATGAGCCATTACACAAGGATCCTGATCACTGCCTAATGGGTTAAGTCTGAAAATGGACGCGGTAACTCTGTTAGCTTAAACTGTCAAAAAGCATTTCAGGAAGTAGTCATTCATGCTTGTTATTATGACAGCAGCACATTTAGCGGAGGTGATAGCGGAGTGTGCCGCCTCACTGAAAAGGTGTTACCGCTTGACCCAATACTGTAAAAAATATCTGCTAATGATCTGTTTACGTATATTTGTGTCTGGTTTCTATTTATTTATGGTTGTGAATTGCATTATGGGATGTTGATCTCTGCTCTGTCGACCTTTGATGATGGAAATCCAACTCGACGGTTTACCAAAGTTACTTTTATTGACATTTAAATGGTTTGATACATATATATATATAAATATATATATATATATATTTATATATATATATATATATATATATATATATATATATATATATATATATATATACATATATATATACATATATATATATATATATATACATACATACATACATACATACATACATCTATATATATATCAAACCATTTAAATGTCAATAAAAGTCACTGTATATATATATATATATATATATATATATATATATATATATATATATATATATATATATATATATATATACAGTGCATCCGGAAAGTATTGATAGCGCTTCACTTTGTCCACTTTTTTTTTTTACAGCCTTAATCCAAAATGGATTAAATTAATTTATTTCCTCTAAATTCTACACACAATACCCCCTAATGACAATGTTAAAAAAAGAGTTTTCTATCTATGTAAGGTCCCAGGGTTGACAGTGCATGCCAAAGCACAAACCAAGCATGAAGACAAAGTAGACACAGGATTATCTCGAGGCACAAGACAATCAAAAAATATATTTAATTTCAGCCCTTATATATATATATATATTATATATATATATATATATATATTGTTTGATAGTCTGGTTCTCTAATCTGATTGGCTGATAGCCGTGATATATTAAAGCAGTGGTTCTCAACTGGTTTGGCCATGGGACCCACATTTTTACATGGTCATCAAGCCGCGAACCAGATTTTTAGAAACTGTAGTACAACTTTAGGAATTATAATAAATTTGTATTTATTTGTTAGCACAACTACACAACTAATAAACAATATTTTGTTGCTGTCATTTAACAAAATGTATCAAATTATAGAAATATTACAAAGTAAAAACGACAAATACTGTAAACAGTGGTTAGGGTAAGGAAAGGTTCAGTTACCATGAACTAAACTGAACTGTTAATAAAACATGTTGTTTGGTTTTTTAAATGTCGTTTCAATTTGGAAGGTTTCGTGCTCTTTTGTGAGAGCACCTCACTACATATGACACTGAGGCTTTAAGTCTTTTTTGCCATCATATATGTAAATCCATACTTGACATATTTAGGATCATACTTGCGCTTCGACATATTTGTTTCTATAATTAAATGAAATTTCACATGCCAAACAGTATAGTTGTCGTGCACGCATTTCAAAATAAAAGTCAAAATAAGTAAAACATTTAACTTTTGTTGTTTTTTTTGACTACACACTCCACGACCCACAGAAAATGTTCCCATGACCCACTTTTGGATCACAACCCACCTGTTGAGAAACACTGTATTAAAGTAATATCAGCACCCGTACAGCCTCTTTACCCTTTGTGTATTACTCCGCCCACATACAGCCAGCAAAAAGCAGACACTACACATCTAAAGTTTAAAAGATGCACGCTCAGCTGTTTGAACTCAACTATCAGCTTATGATTTAAATCCAATGCGGAAGAAAGTAGTTCCTCATACAAAAGGGTTTTTGAGACTCTCCATGTTTGATTTTGTTTTTAAATACACAATTATGCCGTCAAACTGTTGTATAAATGCACTATCACACTGGTGTGAGGCGTGCATTGGCAGAAGGCTGCAAGCCGAGTGCCATGCCCCCACCAGTGCCAATATAGAGCCATATCGCACTGCTACGAGTGTGATATTGCGTTAATACAACAGTTTGACGGCATAGTTGTGTATATAAAAACAAAATCAAACATAGAGAGTCTCAAAAACCCTTTTGTATGAGGAACTACTTTCTTCCGCGTTGTATTCAAATCATAAGCTGACAGTTAAACAGCTGAGCGTGCATCTTTTAAACTTTAGATGTGCAGTGTCTGCTTTTTGCTGGCTGTATGTGGGCGGAGTAATACACAAAGGGTAAAGAGGCTGTCCGGGTGCTGATATTATTTAAATATATCACGGCTATCAGCCAATCAGATTCGAGAACCAGACAGAACTGTTGTATAAATGATTATATTGGAATTATATAGCACCAATTCAAAATACATGACATTTGTGGAGTTACTGCCTGAGTTTAACCTTGATGGAGTAAAAGTTCATCATTTGCACATGTTTTTAAGCGCTAAGAGCATTCAGACGCAATATTTAAATAAAAAAAAATCTTATTGAACTGTTTAAACTTTGCAGTCTTATTTTAAGTTTGGCTTTTTTTTATTGACTATACTCTGAAAACCATTACACGCTGTATTTATTTCACTCTTATATTTGCTTAGTACGTTTCACGATTGCATCTGGTGAAATTGCATTTATATCGCAATATATATCGGCGAAACACAAAATATTGCAATGTCCGATTTTTCTAATATCGCGCAGCCCTAATTTTGGCTTCAGCTATTCCAGTATGGCGGATCCAGAAAACTAGAAAGACATTTATTTCAACCAAAGCGAACGAAAGCTGATCCTCAGCACTTGACCTGCTGGCCCAAAAACATGCACTGTAAACTGCAGGTCCTCACAGTGGAGGTGTGCTAGGAAGCGGAGGGGAGGCGGGAGTGCTGGGGTGGGGTTGGGAGGTGGAGGGAATGAAGGTGTAATTTAGGAACCATCTGTAAGACGCCTGCAGGGCTTCCTATCCAAAACCTCCCCCTCCGGAGGAACGCAGGTGATGGAGGCGGAGTGGAGGAACTGAGGGGTGGAGGACTGGGAATACAGGAACACAGAGGTGCTGGTTATTG
Source organism: Danio rerio (assembly GCF_052040795.2). Classification (NCBI taxonomy): domain Eukaryota; kingdom Metazoa; phylum Chordata; class Actinopteri; order Cypriniformes; family Danionidae; genus Danio; species Danio rerio. The sequence goes on along the minus strand of NC_141041.1, from coordinate 49,556,581 downwards.
CAGTTAGCCAGTGTGATAAAATCTCATCAGCTCTGGAAAGTCTGTCTATAGCTACTATTTTGAATCGTGTTTTGGATTACTACATAAAAAATTGGCAAGATGCGCATATGTTTTGCAGATGTTGCTCTCAAAAAGTGTTTAAAATGAGTTGAAAGAACACAATTATTGAGGTTTTTTTTGGAAAACTTAATTGTATCATGTTCGATTCAGTTAACCCTAAAGGTTTTTTCTACTTCTGCATCGAGTGATCCTCATTGAGCCATGATGCCTGCCTTGCGTGTAGTCATGCATTTATACTTCTGCATGCTGTTTGTGTTGCTCTGCAGTAACACTACTAAAATGCTAGCTGACAGTAGGTTTTTATCAAGCGGCAACATACCGCTTGTGAAGCTAATATGGAAGTAACTGAAACTGCAATGCATCAAAATAGAGCTGATTTCTATTGACCTCAATGTTAAAATGCCCGACTTTACAGCAGAAAAAATGGTGTTTACAGCCTGGTACATAAACTATTTTGTTGTATACACTAGCTAATATGACACTTCATGACCACTGTGAGAGGGGAAGAATTTTTTAACGGCATGCAAAAGGGCGTCTCTGAACGCACAACATGTCTGACCTTGAGGCCGGTGGGCTACAGAAGCAGTAGACCATTTTTTCTTGGCACACTTTGGGTCCATTAGTACTAATTAAGCATCGCTCAATGCCAAAGCCTACCTGAGGTATTGTTGCTGACCATGTGCATCCCTTTATGAGCACAGTGTCTCCATCTTCTGATGGCTACTTCCAGCAGGATAACGCACCATGTCATAAGGCGCCAATCATCTAAGACTGCTTTCTTGAACATGACAGTGAGTTCACTGTACTCAAATGGCCTCCACAGTCACCAGAGCTCAATCCGATAGAGCAGCTTTGGGATGTGGTGGAACGGGAGATTGGCATCATGGATGTGCAGCCGACAAATCTGCAGCAACTGTGTGATGCTATCATGTCAATATGCAGCAAAATCTCTGAGGAATATTTCCAGAAGCTTGTTGAATCTACGCCACGAAGGATTAAGGCAGTTCTGAAGGCAAAAGGGCGTCCAACCCGGTACTAGTTAGGTGTACCTAATAAAGTGGCCAGTGAGTATTTTTCAGTTCCTGATCAACCTAGTTAGGCTTTTAAAAATGCACTCTAAGCTAATACTAGCATCTTACTAAACAAATAGTGAGATCTCAATTAAGCGATTAAACCAAAATCCTATTGAGTTTGAGACGATGGAACTGGCAGTGCTAAAATGCTAACTCGCTTCTGGCTTTTTGCATATAAACTGACATCATAGTTCCTCCACTCTATAACCCCTGCACATTGGATGTACACGTTGTCTCCTGAACTTGACAGTGTTAACAGGGTGTAACAGCTGTAGTAATGGACTGAAAAATGCATGAGCTGGACTCCATCCAACTCCATTTATAGTCTAACATTCTGCCTTTTCTTCATGCATTTCAGCCACCTGCCCTCAGTCGATCTCTCTCGCTTTAACCGAATCAAGCGGCAAACTATTTGCTTATGGCTTACACATAGCATTATGGTACAGATTTTTTTTTTTCAAATATTCATTTGCATTTGCAAATCTGTGTTACAAGCACTCGTGAAAAACAAGAGTTAACTTGTGAATGCAACAAATTATATTACTCTCTTGTTTTTTTTTTTACCTTAAATACTTCTGTTTGCGTAATATTGTACTGTATTATGTAAAGTGCTTGTACAGTTGAAGTCAATTCAATATTTGCTTTATTGGCATGACAAATGTAACAAATGTACAGCCAAAGCATTTATATGGTTTACAAAAAATATAAATAATATAAAAAAAAAACATACAAATATAATAAAAACACAGTGAAAACAGTAAATAGTAGTGGTAAAAACAAGATATTTATATACAAAATTAAATAAAATATAATACATTATATTATTCAACATATCATAATTATTATTCAATTATTATCCAATCTATTATATTATTCACACATCACTAAAATAGTAATAATAATAATAATAATAATAGATCAGAATAAACTGTATAACTGTTTAACAATTAACGTTTGAGGATAAAAAAGTAATAAAAACAATAATAATCAGTTTATTTACCATATATAGTATTAATATTTAATATAGTAATATTTAATATTTGTTTAAAATATTAATATTTTTAAGTATGAAGTCTCTCTCGGGCAAGGCAGTGGCGCAGTAGGTAGTGCTGTCGCCTCACAGCAAGAAGGTCACTGGTTTGAACCTTGGCTCGGTTGGCATTTCTGTGTGGAGTTTGCATGTTCTCTCTGCCTTCTTGTAGGTTTCCTCCGGGTGCTCTGGTTTCCCCCACAGTCCAAAGACATGTGGTACAGGTGAATTGGGTAGGCTAAATTTACCGTAGTGTATGAGTGTGTGTGTGAATGAGTGTGTGTGGATGTTTGCCAGGGATGGGTTGCAGCTGGAAGGGCATCTGCTGTGTAAAAACTTGCTGAATAAGTTGGCGGTTCATTCTGCAGTGGCGACCCCGGATTAATAAAGGGACTAAGCCGACAAGAAAATGAATGAATGAATGAAATCTCTCTCTCTCTAATTCACATTTTAAATTCAATAATTGCTTTATTGGCATGACAAATGTAAGAAATGTATTGCCAAAGCATTTATAAAGCTTGCATTAAACAGAAGATGTACGGTATATACAACCACAAATCAGAAAAGGTTGGGACAGTATCTAAAATGAAAATAAATAAATAAATAAAGTAGTGATTTCTAAATTTTCTTGGACCTGTATTTAATAGCAGACAACACAACAAACATTATTTAATGTGTCCCTCATAATTATTATAGTTTTTAAACTATTCCAATTTTGGTTTTTGAAACACATTTCAAAAAACGTTGTAGCAGTAAATCATTTAACACTTTTCAATGGTGCCTTTCCTTTCACAACACCTAAAAGACATTTAGGGACTGAAGACACCAAGTGATGAAGTGTTTCTGGTGTCATTTTGTCCCATTCATCCTGCAAACAAGTCTTAAGGTGAGCAACATTAAAGGGTGTTCATTGTTGCATTTTGAGCTGTCAACTGGACACTGTTAACATAGGGCTTCCCTTTTAGAACAGTACCATTTTAACTGGCATTTATGAATGTAACTATCTATTGTGGTATACTTGGCAAAGGTTTGCCAAAGTAGTCCTGAGCCCATGTGGTGATATGGCTTATAGATGAATGAGGATTCTTGATGTGGCGCCACCTGAGGGATCGGAGATCACAGTTGTTCAGCTTTGGCTTGCGTCCTTGTCCCTTACACAATGAAATTCCACCAGATTCCTTAAACCTTTAATGACGTTCTGCTCTGTGGAAGGTGAAATATCTAAATGTCTTCCTGTCTTTTTTTGAGAAAATTGTTTTTAAGCGTTTCAATAATTTTCTCATGTTGGCAAACTGGGGATCCTCGGCCCATCTTTGCTCCTAAAGGACTAGATCGTTCTTGGATGCTGCTTTTGTACCAAATCATAATTACATTCACCTGTTCCACATCACATCATTATTCAATCAATTTACCTCATTGCAAGCCCTAAACTGCTCCTGTTTCAACCTTTTTTGCAATGTTTTGAAGGTCTGAATGACAGGAAAGGATGTATATTCACAAATGAAATGAAGTCAACCAGACAAAACATCAAACATTTTGTGTTCATATTGCCTGCAATGAAATACGAGTCAAAGTACATTTGCTACCTTTTTTTGTTTATTTTGCATTTCCCAAACTGTCTAAACTTTTAATCTGATTCGAGCTTGTAAATAATACCATTGTGTCATGTCAAATGCTTAAATAATTGTAATAAATGTCTTTTGTAAAATCTCTCTCTCTCTCTCTCTCTCTCTCTCTCTCTCTCTCTCTCTCTGTCTCTCTCTCTCTCTCTCTCTCTCTCTCTCTCTCTCTCTCTCTCTTTGAAATCCTCTAGTCAGGCGTGCTGGCTCTGGCCACTGTAATGGGTTTAAGAGGCTCTTCCTGCAGAAACGGCTCCTTCCGCTGGCTCCATTCTTGTCGGGGAATGTGGCAGGTGGCTGGGCTGTGCCTGCTTCTTTGTCTTTTCTTCTCTTCTTTTTTTTCCTGCCCTCCACCCCTCCTTTTCTTCTCTCTCCTTTTTCCCTTGAGCAAGACTGAATGAGGCATTTAACCCCTTCAGCCTGGTCTGCATTGTTGGCGCTTCCTGGTGACTTTTGTGTTGTTTTGTGCGGAGTGGCCTTTACATGTGCAGCGTGCCATAGGAAAAGCCGAGTCATACAGCGTGAAGGCAGAATAAGTGATGATGAACTATCCGAGCTGGATTTTAACTGCACAAAAGAGGCAGTGTTTTGACAAGTACGATTTTCGAGGACAACACGCATTCTTTAACTTGCAATGGCTTGATAAAAGTGAGAACTCTAAGATATAAAGTCACAATTTTAACTGAAGTGTTAAAGATGCAGAATTAAATATAAATAGTATTATTTATTATTACATTAAATTTAAATTCATTTGAATATACTGAAGTAAAATGAAACATTTCTTTTTAAAAACCTATCCGAGCTGTATTTTAACTACACAAAAGAGCAACCCCGGCTCATTCTGATTATGTAGCCTTATATACATTTCTGGAGAGCACCAAATACGTCCCAAGAGCTACGTTTTTTTTTTTTTCGTTTTTTTGCAGTTTTTGCTTTCGCGAATCCACCAGAGGCCGCTGTGTACGCTTTCTCAGATCTCAAATTTCTCTTGCGAGTGCCTTTCGCACCTGCTGTTCTCACATAAATCCACTAGAGGCTGCTGTCGCCTGGTTGACTGACTGATTAACCCACCGACCGATACTCCCACCCACCCCGTTCCCTAATCCCAACCGATAGTGTTTTAAAAAGCACCAACTAACCAGAATCCGCCCTCTTCCCTAAATCCAAATGGCAATGTTTTGAAAAGCAATCCACCTTGAATAGCTAGCAGCTGATCTTTACCACGTTTTCAGATTTTACCTCATTCTCACCCTGTTATTAACTTGTTTATTTTATTTTTTTGGCGTTTGTTTTTGTCTTACCTGCTTTCTGCAACCGATCTTTGCAACATAGGCTCATTCTGAAAACGTAGCCCTATATACATTTCTGGAGATCGTGAAATATGCAGCCAGAATACGTATGGCTGCAATTCCTCTTTAAAACAAGCGCTACGTGTCGGTATGACACCTTTCCTTTTCGCGCTAGCAGCTGACCATTTACCTCTGTATGGATGGCTTTTCCGCTGTTACCAGTTTGCTCAGTAGCTCGCCACATACGTCAGAGGATTTGAGACAAAGAGAGTTGACCACAACGATGGCGTTCAAGTCCGACAAAGAACCAACACAGGCTCATTCTGACAACGTAGCCCTATATACATTTCTGGAGATCATGAATTATGTAGTCAGAGGAACGTATGGGTGCAACTCGTCTTTAAAACGAACGCTACCAGTCGGTATGACACCTTTCCTTTTCGCGCTTGCAGCTGACCACTTATCTAGATTTAGGGAAGTGGGTGGATTCTGGTTCATTGGTGCTTTTTGAAACACTATCGGTTGGGATTGGGGAAGGGGGTGGGTGGGAGTATCGATCGGTGGGTTAGTCAGTCAGTCGACAGTAGCCTCTGGTGGATTTACGTGGGAACAGCAGGTGCAATTGGCACTCACAAAAGAAATTTGAGATCTGAAAAAGCATACACAACGGCCTCTAGTGGATTCGCTAAAGCAAAAACTGCAAAAAAAACATTGCTTATGGGACGTATTTGGCGCTCTCCAGAAATGTATACAGGAATACGTAATCAGAATGAGCCTTAGTTGCTGTTTTTTGTGGTTAAAATGCAGCTTGGATAGTCATATAACTTGAAAAGAAATGTTTCATTTTACTTTTGTCAATTTTTAATCGAACGTATTAAAAATCAATGTTATATTAATAATAATAAATAATACTACTAATAATAAATTCCACATATTTAACACTTGGCTTAAAATTGTGACTTTTTATCTCACAATTCTTACTTTTATCATGCAATTGCAAGTTGAAGAATGAATGTTGTTGTCCTTGAAGTACTTTTTAAAACACTGCCTCTATTGCAACAGAGGCAGTGTTTTAAAAAGTAAGTCGAGAACAACAACACACATTCTTCAACTTTCAATTTCATGATACAAATAAGAATTCTGAGATAAAAAGTCACAATTGCAAACTATGAAGTCAGAATTGTTAGACATAAAGTCCCCCGTCACTGCGATTAATCTCAACCGAAGTGTTAAAAATGTGAAATCTATAATAATATTAATAACAATAATAATCATTATTGTTGTTATTATTAGTAATATTATTATTATTATTATTACATTTAATCTAAATCTATTAAAATATAAGGACAAAAGTAAAATGAAACATTTCTTTTAAAAAACTTTTATAGGTTGTCAAATTTAGATGACTGTCCAAGTTTAGGCCTGCAGGATATTGGAAAAATATAACTATGCGAAATTTTGTTATTCTTCGATATACAACAGTTCTGTCTGGTTCTCGTACAGCCTCTTCACCCTTGTGTATTACTCCGCCCACATAGAGTGACAGCAACTCACTACAGTCTGACAAACATTGCAGCTGCTGGACAACATAATGTACTTTTTATGCAGTTTTAGTTGAGAATATTTGTTTAGATTGCAACTATGCAGTTTATTTATAAGGATAGTGCCCATTTTAAACATTAATTATTTTGAAGACTCAACGTGTCGGCAACCATTAACCTGTCATTGAGCAGAGCAAAGACGGCTGACATTCCTCCACAAGATGGCGACAGAGATCGCATAATAAGTGCTTAGAAGAGAAAAAAACTTTGAAATCTCTGTAGACTGATGGCATTTCATGCCGTCCAGCCTAATAATCTTTAAATGTGAGCAAAATCACCTGTCTTGTCATCACTTTAGACAAGAGAATCATTCAAACACTAGCTCTAAAGGGACATTTGTGAAGTAGCTACGGCTTCTGTTGTTCTGTCTTCAGCTGCAGATGCGAATGAATGGCGGAAGAAAGTAGTTCCTCTTACAATTAGACTCTTCATGTTTGATTTTCTTTTTTATATACACGATTATGCCGCCAAACTGTTGTATAAATGCAATAGCACATTCGTAGCAGTGTGATATGGCTGTATATTGTCACTGGTGGGACACTATGGCACTCGGCCTTAAAATGTAATTGTTTTATGTTCAATCCACTTAAATATGTACAAACTAATAAGCTAACTTGATTCCTTCATGTTGTCCTTACACAAATAGATTGTGTGGGACCCAACATTTTTACCGTGCTGGAGAGCAACTCTAGCAATGCGCAAATGTATTAAAGTAGGGTCATTTATACACCTCAAAACACTTTTACAAGCATTTTGCAAGTGGTTCGTGCAGCTCTTGTTTCTTTCCCCGAGCAGCAGATTTCCTCTAATCTGGCATACCGCTCATTCCCAATTTCCCACACTGATCCGCCACCCTTACATTCGGCTCAGCTGTGCTTCCAGAAGGACCTCAAGGCTCGATCCTGAACATGCTGATGTTTGTACAGAAACTAAAAGAGCCCAAAAAAAAAAGCCTTTACATGCAGACAAACAATGAATAAGCTCAGTAAAATAGTACTGCTTTAATTTTTATTATGCCATGTGTTCATATGGAAGCCAGTTTCTGCCACTGAATAACGCATTAAAACAGAGTAACACTTTAGTTTAAGTTACAATTCTCACCGTTTACTACCTGCTTATTATTATGGAAGAGTACTGAAAAGTCACACTCAAGTACCATTACTTGTCTAAAATGTAGTGTGAGTAAAAGTATCTGTTGTAAATATTACTCAAAGTATGAGGAAATAGTAGCTCTTTCAAAAGTACTCAAGAGTAGAGAGTATTACGCTGTAAAAAGCTGATGCATTTACATGTCATTTGTGCATGTGTGTGTAAACGTAACATTCTGTAGTGCATTTAAGTAGTGTCCAGCAGGCACACAGAGACGTTAAAGACGTTAATATTGGGTTAGATTTAGGTTGGGATTTCAGGTGACCAAAATTCAATATCTAGCCAGCGTCTAAGGACAAGGTTATTTTGATGTCCAATAATGGACAAATGATGTTGATATTTGGTTGATTTTAGGTTGTTAGAAAGTGATCAAAATCATTCATTCACTCATTTTCTTGTCGGCTTAGTTCCTTTTTTAATCCGGGGTTGCCACAGCGGAATGAACCAGCAACTTATCCAGCAAGTTTTTACGCAGCGGATGCCCTTCCAGCTGCAACCCATCTCTGGGAAACTTCCACACACACATTCACACACACACTCATACACTACAGACAATTTAGCCTACCCAATTCACCTGTACTGTATGTCTTTGGACTGTGGGGGAAACCCTCGCACCCGGAGGAAACCCACACAGAGAACATGCAAACTCCACACAGAAACGCCAACTGAGTCGAGGCTCGAACCAGCGACCTTCTTGCTGTGAGGCGACAGCACTACCTACTGCGCCACTGCCTTGCCTGATCAAAATCCAACGTGACATTTCACATCCAAACATCCACACAACATCAAGCTGTGACATCATTAAACGTTGATATTTGGTTGGTTTTAGGTTGGATGTTGGAGATAGACATTGGCCTGATGTTGAGTTCTGACGTCAACCTGATTTTTATTTCCAAACAAAATGCAGAGCGTTCCCATGATGTTAGAGTACAACGTCAATCTGACGCCATGTTGACGTGCCTGCTGGGTCTAAACAGTCTCCGAGTCAATGCGTGTAAAGATTTTGGACATGTTCTTGGATACTTTTAATGCTTCCTATTAAGATATTAGCAGTTTATTATTAGAGATTCACTATTTGGGTATCCTTTCGAAAGGATACCTAGCACGATAAAAGGGTACCAAAAGGCGGAGCCAGACATGCAGCTGAACACTACCATGTTACTACGAGGCCGTCTAAAGCGTGAGCGGTGTCACTTTCTCCAGAGAGCTCTGCGATCACTCGCCACGCGTTTATATTAGAAATAACAAACTTCTTGAGCTGATGATAATAAGGTGTGCGTGAATATTGAAGTGCTTCTGACATTCCTTTTAGAAACGGACAAACGTGAGAACGACGTGCGAAAAAACAAAGGAGAACCTTGAAAAAACAAAGGAGCTAATGATTCTTTCAGCAACCTAAAACATGAATAAACTGCCGTGTTTAATTTTTATTATCGCAGTTTGGACTATTATGAACTCAGAATGATGGAAATGCTTTTTAACAAGAGGCTACATGAGCTGGCGAAGAATAAAGATGAGAAGTTTTTACTGACTGTATATGTTTTGTATCGTTTATGAACCCAAATAAGGCCTCAATATCCAACGCAAACTCACGGCAATTCGTAAATTTTGTGGCTAAATCGTATGAATCTAATTCGTACAATTTAGTACGACTTGCTCATCACCCAATGACGATTGGGGTTAGGGGTGGGGTTAGGTGCCACGCCTCCGTTTTTAAAATCGTACATTTTCGTACGACTGAACTCATACGAATTTGTACCAATTAGCCTCTAAACTGACAAAAACGTAAAATACGTTTCCTCGTGAGATCAGGCTGGAATGGATGTTTTGGGTATTTTAGTTTTTGTTATTGGTAACATTTCAGAGACTGTAAGGGTCTATATGTGTTTATATAAGTTCATATTTATTTTTTATTTTAAATAATCGCAGACATTACAGTACTATTTCACATTATCATTGATCGGCTGCAATAATCAAATCATGTTCATAGAAAGGTTAGTTATTAACTGTTATACACAACAAGTGAGTTCATGACTATACAGACAGAGCAGAATATTAGAATATTAGTTTGCAACATCAAGCAGCGTAAAAAGCGGGCCTATTTATGTGTATAAGACATCTGTTTTGTATATGAAATGTGAGCGACCAGTATTCACCTTATTCTTCGCGTACGAGGGGGCGCAGCCATTCGCATCTTTTTGGCTCGAGACATTCGCTCTCATTCATTTTTAGACGTTAATAACAACTTTTTACGCTGCTTGATGTTGCAAACTAATATTCTAATATTCTGCTTTGTCTGTATAGTCATGAACTCACTTGTCTGTAGAGCCATTAGTTTAAGTGTTTCGTTCCGTTTAATATTCCTAGTCATTTCTCCCATAGGCGACTGAATCGGAAGTTCTAAAGCAATCGCATAAACATGCGCACTTCCGCACTGAAGAATAAGATCAATAGTTTTACTTTGACATTGCCTTGAGTGAGAATGATGTTGACCGCAGCTTTCTGTCGATAACCACACCCTTTAAAAGGGTGCCATATGGCAGTGGAGGCACAAGCCTGATAAATGTGACCTGTACCGTACCGAACTGTATAAATCGTTGTTCTTAACTATACAATTTTGTACAGCTGGCTCATTTTCACATCATTTTTTACTTCACGTGATCCCTAAAGAGATCTGGAAAATCTTTTATTCGTGCTCTCCAAAGGTAAACAGGTCTTTGTGAAGTCTCGCTGGTCTGTATGGGGGCTGTGGGACACAAAGGCTTCTTCTCTTGTTTGGGGTTGTTTTGAGCTCAGTTTTCACGCCGTGACTTTCACACTTCAGCGAGGATGCATGGGAAGCCGAGAAACTTGCTGATGGAGCTGCTGGTGGCTCTAAGGGCCAAACAAAACTAATGCCCCCCTTTATCTGAAAGTGGCTAGCAGTATGGCAGACCGGCATGTTGCATGTTACAGGAAAGAAAATATGGATGCGCATTAAATGCAATCTGTGATGTTAAAACTTCAGTACATGGATGTGATTTTTTATTTACTGCCATGTGAACTGCAATAATTTAGGCTAATGCTAATGGACATTTTTATACAAAGTCCAGTGTTTTGATACAAAATCCAGAGTAAATTTGTAATTGAAGATGAATAAGACTTTCAGATTATTAAAACTTTTTATATATTATGATCAGTGGTGGAAAGAGTAATGAAAAATTCTTTGGAAATAAAGTAGATTACAGATTACAAACGACCCTATTTAAAATGAAATAAGTAGTGTACAATTACTTTATAAAAGTAAAGCAACTGATTACATCGGATTACTTTTTAGTTAGTTAAGTGGCTAATTCGTGCGAATTCATACAAGTTCAGTCGTACGAAAATGTAAGATTTCAAAAAGGTGGCGTGACACCCAACCCCACCCCTAACCATCACAGTCATTGGGTGATGAACAAATCGTTCTAAATTGTACGAATTAGATATTACAAATTCATACGAATCAACCACTAAATCAAAAAGTTTCAAATTGTCGTGAGATTGTGTTGGCTAGTAGCATCACTACTTGTAGCATCACTACCTGCAACTGGTAGACGTGCTGCGCCGCAATCAAACCGGAAAACCAATCAAAAGTATTAGAATAGCAGCGCTATATTAAATGGCCTTAGCAGAAGGCATCGTGCATATCAAAAACAGGCTAAGCAACAGATCAATAGTATTCAACATATTTACATGTAACCCCATTTGTAATCTTTAAAATTTTCATAAGTAACTAATTTAAATAAATTTTTCTCAAGAACTGCAACGAATCACTGTTACTTTTATTTTGTGATTAAATAACATAACGCCGTTACATTCTTAGTAACTGTAACGAATTACTGTTACTTTTATTTTGTAATTTAATTGCGTAACGCCGTTAAATTCTCAGTAACTGTAACCAATCACTGTTACTTTTATTTTGTGATTAAATAACATAACGCCGTTACATTCTTAGTAACTGTAACGAATTACTGTTACTTTTATTTTGTAATTTAATTGCGTAACGCCGTTAAATTCTCAGTAACTGTAACCAATCACTGTTACTTTTATTTTGTAATTAAATTCCGTAACGCCATTACATTCTCAGTAACTGTAACGAATCACTGTTACTTTTATTTTGTAATTAAATTATGTAACACTGTTAAATTCTCAGTAACTGTAACGAATCACTGTTACTTTTATTTTGTAATTAAATTCCGTAACGCCATTACATTCTCAGTAACTGTAACGAATCACTGTTACTTTTATTTTGTAATTAAATTATGTAACACTGTTAAATTCTCAGTAACTGTAACGAATCACTGTTACTTTTATTTTGTAATTAAATTATGTAACACTGTTAAATTCTCAGTAACTGTAACGAATCACTGTTACTTTTATTTTGTAATTAAATTACGTATCGCCGTTTCATTCTCAGTAACTGTAACGAATCACTGTTACTTTTATTTTGTAATTAAATTCCGCAACGCCTTTACATTTTCAGTAACTGTAACAAATTACTGTTACTTTTATTTTGTAAATAAATTCCGTAACGCCGTTACATTCTCATTAACTGTAACAAATCACGGTTACTTTTATTTTGTAATTACATTATGTAACGCCGTTACATGTAACTAGTTACTCCCCAACACAGGTTGTTTTAGAGGTCAAAACAGCATCATAGTGTTGATGTCAAAAAGACGTCAAGGTCAAACTGAGCATTTTTGACGTTTTTTGATGCCGATTTCACATCAGGGGTATATTTTAAGATACAGCATTATTTATTTCTTTGAATTCGACCACTGTCCCTCTTTCTTTCCTCTTTCTCATGTGTGTGTTTTCCCCTCACCCCTGCCCTACAGCTCCACATCCGCTTGCTGTCGTGTTTATTGCTGCTTATTCAGGTGGAGTGTCAGGATTGTAGTCCACGGTTTAACCTGAGGCGCATAATTACAGCTTTTGATGGGGAAGCAGCAGATCTGAGATCAGTTTGCGCCGTTGCTCTCCGTGTGATTGATGACCCAGCTGGATGTGGAAACAGCGTCGTCCAGAAAAACACACATCAGGGGATCAGAAGGAAAGGGAATGTCGCCGTTTGACTCCTGGCGCTTTTCTTTAGTGTGCAAAAGTTTTGGCGCTCTTGCAAATCACAAGTCGCAATTTGTTTCAGACTGGCCACACACTGAAAAAGAAATGCACTTGCTAATTAGGCTTTTTAGTAGTGTTTCTAGTCCAAATATCTACATATTCCTAAATCAAGAAAATCTAGATGAGTAAAAAACATAATACTAACATTCATTCATTCATTTTTGGCTTGAACCCTTTATTAATCTGGGGTCGCCACAGTGGAATGAACCGCCAACTTATCCTTTTACGCAGCGGATGCCTTTCCAGCTGCAACCCATCACTGGGAATCATCCATACACTTCCATTCAAACACATACACTACGGACAATTTAGCCTACCCAATTCCCCTGTAGCGCATGTGTTTGGACGGTGGGGAAAACTCTAACATGCAAACTCCATACAGAAACGCCAGCTGACCAAGCGGAGACTCAAACCAGCAACCTTCTTGCTGCGAGGAGATCGTGCTACCTATTGCGCCACCGTGATGCCCATAACAATAATAATACATTTGATTTAAAGACGCCTCTCTGGCAACTCAAGGACACCGTACTATAAAACAAGAGCAATAAAACAACAATAGAATTCTATTTAAAAAAATTAAAGTTTTGTTTTCAGGAATAATGATTCAATATTAACTGGGTTTTTCCATAAAACAAGCAAACCTATCTTGAAATAAGATTATTTTGCTCACCCTAAGCAAAATTTTCCGCTCAAGTTGGATTATTTGACGTTGTACTGTAGATCGGGATGATAGATAGATATTCATCTGTACGGGATGAGAATCAACACTTCCAAGTCCGATGCCATGGTGCTCCACCCGAAAAAAGGTGGTTTGCCCTCTCCAGGTTGGAGGAAAGTCCTTACCCAAGGTGGAGGAGTTCAAGTATCTCTGGGTTTTGTTGACGAGTGAGAGAAGGATAGAGCTTGACACTGACAGGCGGATCGGTGTAGCGGCAGCAGTAATGCGGTCTATGTATTGGTCCGTTGTGGTAAAGATAGAGCTGAGCCAAAAGGCAAAGCTTTTAGTTTACCGGGCAATCTACATTCCTACTCTCACCTATGCTCATGAGCTTTGGGTCATGACCGAAAGGACAAGATCTCAGATACAATCGGCGGAAATGAGTTTCCTTCGTAGGGTGGCAGGCTGCACCCTTCTAAACAGGGTTAGGAGCTCTGTCACCCGGGAGCAGCTCGGAGTAGAGCCGCTGCTCCTGCACATCGAGAGAAGTCAGCTGAGGTGGCTTGGGCCTCTGTTGCAGATGCCTCCAGGACACCTACCTAGGGAGGTGTTCCAGGCATGTCCCCCCTAGGAGGAGGCCTCGGGGAAGACCCGGGACACACTGGAGGGACTATATTTCTCAGCTGGCCTGGGAAAGCCTCGGGAGGAGCTGAAGGAAGAGTCTCGGGAGAGGGAAGTCTGGGGTTCTCTCCTAAGACTGCTGCCCACGCGACCCGGCCCCGGATAGGCGGATGAAAATGATGAGGATGATGATGTACGGTCGATCCGATTGATGCAGGTTCTTTAGCCACAAACAACTTTTTTCACGTATTTCACGTGGCAATATATCACCACCATTTACACATTTGCATTGACTCTGTATGTCATTTATTTGCACAAATACGTATTTTCGTGTTTACTTTGAACCGAAATGCAGAGCACCTGAGGGGTATTGCACAAAAGTAAGACAAGGGATTAAGCTGGGACTTTGGAGCTATCCTGGTTGAATTTAGCCTTGACCCAGGCCCCGTTTACACTAATACATTTTAGTTTTAAAACAGCGTTTTAGGATAAAAATGATCCACGTCCACACTGGTGTTACACCACAGCTCTCCATCCACACTATACCACTGAAAACGCACATCACGTGACCACACACACACTGAAGCCTATGCGCCCGTCTGAGCTCCAGGCAGTCAGCGGGTGCTTCGAGCACAAAACCCCAGGTGAGAGCTCTGCACGTCGGATGGTTCATCAAGGATCTACCGCTGGATCTAATCTCGCTATATTTGTTAAACGTGATATTTAATTCATCTTGTAATCATTTTTATTCTGTTTGACGTAATCTTAAAACACGAAGAAAGGCGGGACATAGTGTAGCTCCTCCCTTTTAAAAAAAAACAGCCAATAGCTTTTAGTTTTGATTACAGCTCTGCCAGTGAGAGGTTGAGCTCAAGAGCACCAACTGAGAAGAAGGGGGTGGGGCATGTCAGATACTAGAGAGCATCTGATTGGCCAGATGATTTGATGAGTAGCTGAAGAACGAGTATGTATAAAACGTTGATTCATTTAGGTGTAAGAGACAAACTGCAGGCTTTACATGTTAATATCCGGTTTTATATCTCCTAAACGCAAATTTTGTCACTGTTTTGGAGCACACTAGCTTTTAAATCTATCTTAAATACTAACAACACTGATTTTACCATCTAAAAAACTGTCTTTTAATTTCATGGGACCTTTAAAGTAAAGTATCGAATCTCTTTTTACAGTCTAGTGTTTTATTTCTTGGTTTAGTTCAGCATCTGTGCTGCGGTTTATCAGGTGACTTTGCTTTTAAGCTTTTGCACAGACGGACACAAGTCTGCGAGTCTTCTGTCTCCACACTCCCACACACACTCATTGCCCACTTGATCAGATGGCAAATATGCAGAAGCGGAAGTACAGGAACAGTCTATCAGCATGTTATCTGAGCTCCTGTTTACTCGGCCCGCTCTTATCTGTCACATGAGGTCCGCTCAGTCACACACACACGCATGTCATTGAATGCTGGGACAGATGTGAGGCTCAACTGTGAGAGTGTGTCTGAGCCTCGAACATTATCAGGAAGGCTATTCCAGAGTTCAGGAGCCATAAATGAGAAGGCTCGACCTCCTTTAGTGGACTTTGCTATTCTAGGTACTACCAGAAGCCTTGAGTTTTGAGATCTTAAAGAGCGAGTTGGATTGTAGCGAGACAGAAGGTTGGTTAGATAAACAGGAGCTCGATTATTTAGAGCTTTATAGGTGAGAAGCAATATTTTAAATTTAATACAAAACTTAACAGACAGCCAGTGCAAGGAGAATACAATTGGGCTGATATGATCATATTTTATAGACCTGGTAAGAACTCTGGCAGCTGCATTTTGTACTAGCTTAAGTTTGTTAATAGAGGATGCTGGGCAGCCAGCGAACAGAGCATTACAGTAATCCAGTCTAGAAGTCATAAAAGCATGGACTAGCTTTTCTGCATCTGAGATGGATAACATACTTCCAAGTTACTTTCATAACTTAGCAATATTTCTCAGATGAAAGAAGGTAGTTTTTGTGACATGGGAGATATGATTTTCAAAAGTTAAATTGCTGTCTAATATGACACCCAGATCTTTAAATCCGCACACAGCAGGCACACAACATCATAAGACGGTAATATTAGGTTAAATTTAAGTATTGAAGTCAGGTGACCCAAATTTATTGTCCAGCCAGGATAACGTTATTTTGTCGCCCGAAAACAACGTCAAATTACATTAATAAATGGTGTATTTTAGGCTGTTTGAAAATGACCAAAATCCAATGTCTGATAGACGTCATAGTGGTAACGTCCACGCAATGTCAAGGTGTAACATGATTAGACGTTGATATTAGATTGGATTGATTTAGGAATGAAAAATTGGGAAGCAGATCTGTCGAAATAATCATTATATTTACTATTATCTATATGTGTGTGTGTGTTTGTGTTTACGTGCTTAATAAACCCTATTTATAAAGGGCAGAAGTTTGCTGAATGAGCATTTAGAGCGACCCAACAATTGTGATTGAGGGAAACGGGCTGGACGTCCCATCACTAAACACTTGCTGATTCATAATCTGCATTTTTATTTGCCCAGTTTGAAATGTTTGGATTAGATCAATTCTTGACCTCATCGCTCAGCTTCCGGGTCCTTCATTAAAGACGCTGAAACATCTGGAGTCTCGTCCTCGTTGTGTCTTGAACAAAGACATGTTCAGACTGTGTTAGTCTGCAGGCCGCTGAGCTGATCTCCAATGAAAAACAGACCTGCTGGCAAATCAAAACATCCTTTCCAGAATTAAACATATTACCACAGGAATAAACAATCCGCTCCGATGACCAGGGATTGCTGTCTGCACTCGGCATGCTGATCGAAAGAAACGATATCACTAGCACTGTGAACACATCTCGCTTTTATATTTGCAGAAGTAGAGGACCTGAAGGAGAACAGGCAGTACAGAGGGAGCAGAGAGAGTCTAAAACATTGGTGTGTAACACTATAAATTAATAAAATACAGTAGTTTACTGTAAAATATTAGATTTTATGGTTTCTACCAATTTAACTGTAAAATTCGGTCAATGAAACAGACTAAACTTAGTATAACTTATTAAAATAAGTTACAGCAACATAAAATACTTGTTGTATTCAGTTTTTGTGATAAAATCTTTGCATAGTTTACAGTAAAATGTTTTATTTTTTAATGGTATCTATAGTTTTTTTACTCACAAATCTGGCAACCAAACTGACTAAAATATTAAATTAAACTTTGTATAACTTATTAAAATAAGTCAAAGCATCATCAAAATAATTGTTGTCTTTACTTTTTATCATAACATTTTTACAGTGTAATTTACTGTAAAATGTAATTTTTTTTAATGGTTTTAACGCATTTTTCACAGATTTTTTACCATTTTTTTTATTGTGAACACATCTCACTTTTATATTTCCTGAAGATAAGGACCTGGAGGAGAACTGGGAGGACATATTTAATTAAACTTTGTATAACTTTATAAATTAAGTCAAAGCAACATAAAAAATAATTGTTTTTACTTTTTATCATAACATTTTTTACAGTGGATTTTACATTAAAAGTTTTATTTTTTAACTGTTTACCGCTTTTTTTCACAGATTTTTTTACCATTTTTTAATCATATTTTTCATCGTGAACACATCTCGCTTTTATATTTCCTGAAGAGAAGGACCTGGAGGAGAACCGGGAGGACAGAGGGGGCAGAGAGTGTCTAAAACACTGGTGTATAACACTATAAATTAATGAAATACAGTAGCTTACTGTAAAATTTCCTTTTTAAGGGTTTCTACAGCTTTACCAAAAAATTCTGGCAACCAAACTGACTAAAAATGTTAAGTTAGACTTTGTATAACCTATCAAAATAAGTTAAAGCAACATAAAAAATATTTGCTGTCTTCAATTTTTGTGATAAAATCTTTGTATAGTTTACAGTAAAAGGTTGTATTTTTGATGGTATCCACCGCTTTTTTTAACAGAAAATTCTAGCAACCAAACTTACAAAAATATTAAATTAAACTTTGTATTATTTTTTTAATTAGGTCAAAGCAACATAAAAATAATTGTTGTCTTTACCTTTTATCATACATTTTATACAGTGGAGTTTTATTTTTTAATGTTTTTTTTTTTTACAGTTTTTCTTTTACCACTTTTTTCCATCGTGGACACATCTCGCTCTTTCATATTTGCAGAAGAAGAGGACCTGAAGGAGAACAGGGAGGACAGAGGGAGCAGAGAGAGTCTAAAACATTGGTGTGTGACACTATAAATTAATAAAATACAGTAGTTTACTGTAAAATATTAGATTTTCAGGGTTTCTACAACTTTAACTAAAATTCTGGCAGCTTATCAAAATAAGTTAAAGCAGCATAAAAATATTTGTTGTCATAACACTTTTTACGGTGTAGTTTACTGTAATTGTTTGGTGTTTTGATAGTTTTTACCGCTTTTTTTTACGGTAAACCTTCTGGATTTTTAAATGTTGTGATTGGATATATACCTCAGTCATGTGACAGAAATGGTATGACTCTTTCTGTTTTTCATGATTTCTACCGTTTTTTTATCGTGAAATTATGCCAAGGACAGGGAGAGTAAAAGATTGTTGAAAACACTATAAATTAATGAAATACGAAAGTTTACCGTAAACCTGGGATATTTTTGTTTTTGTTTCCACAACTTTTTAAACAGCAAAATTGCACATCTTACTTTTTTATTTCTAGAGGAAGAGGACCCGAAGGAGAGCAGGAACGACAGCTAGACTAAAACGTTGGTGTAAAACACTATAAATTAATGAAATATGGTAGTTTGCCGTAAACTTTAGGGATTGTTTGATTCTATCAATTTTTGTATTTTTTTTTTTTTTTTTACAAAATACACCATATATTAATCTATATATATATTTTTTAAGTTATGGCAACCACATTTAGTTTTTATTTATTTTTTACTGTCAATTTTATAAATTTTTTTGAATTTTATTTTTTGCAATGTTGCGATTGGCTGAATGCCTTCCTATGAGAAAAATTGAGCATGTTCCTGAGATGAGCATTGGTTCACCATATGACTTTCCCGTCCCTACAGAAGTGTATAACACTATACTCTAAATAGAAAATACAGTAGTTTACCATTAAAAATATATATTTTATTTATGTTTTCTACTGCTTTTTTAAAAGGTAAAGTTCTGGCAACCCCAGCTGCCATTTTCACTGTACATTTTATGGATTTTTTTTACAATGTTGTGATTGGCTGAACACCTCAATCATGTGACAAATATGTTATGACTTTTTCTATATTTGGAAAATCAGTTTCTAAAGCATAATGACAGGTGATAAAGCTGAATGTTTACAGCCCCAGAATGCAACATATTACAACAGGAATAAACAATCCTGATGGCTCAGTGTTTAGCACTGTGGCCTCACAGCTAGAAGGTTGCAGGTTTGAGTCCCAGTTAGCATTACTGTGTGGAGTTTGCATGTTCCGTGTTGGTGTGGGTTTCCTCCGGGTGCTCCGGTTTCCACCACAGTATAAACACATGCGCTATAGGGGAATTGAATAAACTAAATGTGTGTGAATGCCAGCGTATAGGTGTGTCCCAGTACTGGGTTGTGGCTGGGAGGGCATCCACTGCGTAAAAACATATGTTGGAATAGTTGGCGGTTCATTCCACTGTGGCAACCTCTGAAATAGAGACTAAGCTGAAGGACAATGAATGAATAAACAATCTTAGACGGATTGAAGGCAATGAGCACCGTGAACACATCTCGCCTTTTAATTTCCAGAGGAAGAGGTCCTGAAGGAGCACAGGAAGGACAGAGGAGGCAGAGAGGTTGGGGGTGTCAGCCGTAAGCCCAAACTCTGCATGTTTCCTTTACGAATGACAAGGGCTCGAGTGTAACTATCGGTAAATAAAGAGTGGCTGTAAAATTAACTACAAGACGGGTCCAACAGGAATCCCTGGCGGCACTTCCTGGCTCTCAGAGGCCATAAACAAGCCCTAAACAAGCCAAGCTGGCTCCAGCTCATGTCCTGCGGCTGCAGGCTGAGGTCACGGCGGCCCCTGCTGCTCCACTGGGGGCCCCAACACTGGGACGACACGGAGGAAGCTGTTTATGCCCCCGTCTGAATGTTGACTTGTTAGCGAAAACACAGCAGTGGCTGGCATGAATGTTAGACGTACTTTTCCTTAAAGAGATCATGTGACGTTGCTAACATGAACGTTAATTTGTGTAACGCTTTAGTATAGGGGCCAATTCTCACTATTAGCAAGTGACTTATTACACTCGATGTTTGAAGTTTGTTCTAACTACTTCTTTAAAATGAGCTGACACAACGCAGTTCAATTCGTTTATTTGTGTAGCACATTTTACAATAACAACTGTTTTAAAGCAGCTTTACAAAAGGTTGCATTACAATAAAATATGTTATTACATACAGACATCCACTCACCGGCCACTTTATTAGGTACACCTGTCTACCAGCTCGTCAACGCAAATTTCTAATCACATGGCAGCAACTCAATGCACTTAGGCCGCATTTACACTGCATGGTCCAAGTGACTCAATTACGATTTTTTTCTGTCATGTGGCACAGATCGGATATGGCTTGAATAAATGAATGAAAAAAGCTTTAAAGTTGGAAGTTTAAAAAAATTTCGGAAAAGTTCGAGAAGTTTATGGTGTCAGTGTGAAGAGAGAATATTAGTACAAAACTTGATCCACTTCAGTTTGCATATAGCAAAGGAGTAGGTACATGTGATGCCATCAAGAGTCTGATGCACTTTGTTTTAAATCATTTAGAAGGCCCTGATGCATATGCACTTGTACTGTTCTTTGATTTTAGCTCTGCGTTTAAAGGTTCAGGACACACTGGAGAACTTTTTTTTTTATATTAACAGATTTGTGTGTGTTGGGCATCAGTTAAGACAATGTTAGCACCTGTCAGCTTTAATTGTGGGGGAAACTGGATCATTTTGAGCTTTTGTCAGCTAATTTCAGCTTCCGGGTTTAAAATGATTTTTGGGGCGGGATCAAAATCGGCAACGTAGCGCAGTACTGCAAGTGCAATGATGACGCGTCGGTTTCTCATTATTATTCATAGCCGAGTTTTCTTATCCTATTAGAAGAACTAATTTGCAGAATTTAGCCGTTCATGAAGGCTCATATGCGTTTGTTTCCATGATCCACAGGGTTTGTTGCATGTTTTCCCCCGTGATCTTGTCAGGGCCGATCATACAGCAAAGCTGTGTGTGTGCTGCTAGCATTTTTTTCGGGAGAGCAGCACGAGAATTGGAGAATGGCGGACGCTGTCTTTTATCAGGAGTTCGTTCACATTCAGACACATCGCCGTGCTGCTGTGTTCGCCTAAATCCTCTATATTACCGGCAGGACTAATGGTTAAAACTGAGTAAAACTGCACTGAGTCTGCTGGATACGGGCATTGAGGGAAAATCCTCATTTATAGTGTTTACATGAACACACTTATCTTTATAATGATATAAATTGTGGTTATGTGTATATAAAATTACGAATAACAAGTGTAGCAGGGCACTAAATCAGTTCATTTCTTTGCATTTTAACTTTGTAAAGTATAAACTCATGCGTCTCCTCACGGTTTGTCTCATTTTGTGAGCTAACTGACAACAACAGTTGTTCGCTCACGTTCTCCCCTGCTGGCCACGCCCACTCCTGCCTGATGCTCGCGGAGCTCCGCCCATTAATCATGCATCTTTTGAAAAAATTCTAAAGTAGACTTTAACCGAAAGTGGGGGGTGTCATGACCCTTTAACACAGTTCAACCACATGTTTTAACTAGGAAACTGAAAAACTTAGGAGTAAACTCTACAATTATTCAATGGTATCAATCCTTTTTAACAAATCGAACTCAGGCAGTCAAAGTTAATAATAGTTTGTCGCAAGTCAAATATAGTAGTGCTGGTGTTCCTCAGGGTTGTGTGAGCTCATCACTTTTATTTACTCTATATACTAATGAGTGCTCAAGCAGGCACTCACAGAATCTTAGGCCCCGTTTACACTAATGCAATTTAGTTTGAAAACGCATAAGTTTTGCTACGGTTACGCCAACCGTCCACACTACGCCGGAGTTCTCGAGCGCCGAAAACGGAGCGTTTCGAAAACGCTGGAGAGGCCGTTTTCATTCTGAAACGCTGCTGCTCCGTCTCAGTGTGGATGACGGAGACATCTGAAAACGGAGGCGGGGCTGCAGACATTCGCCTCTCTGATTGGGGCTTTTCCTGAATATTAAGTAGCCTGACACACAGTTCAGTCCTGCATCCTCTCCGTGTAAGTTCAGATTTTGCAAGTTTGATCAAGGCTGCAGTCTCTTCTTCTCAGTTTGATATGGAAAACAGACTATACCGAGGACACGGGTAAATCTTCAAAGGGAACAGTGTACTTTATAACTTCATTCACATCACCCTGGCTTCGTTGTTTCACTTTATCAACAATAAAATGTAAACGTGATTTAAGGAACTGCCTATTTTCATTTTAATATTAGCAACTTAGACAGCAGAAATGTTGAGGCGTCGTGCTGCATATATGAGCGTCATCTTCACTGTGTGCATATTTATAACAAAACGGAGCCGATAACAACTGCCTCCTTTCAATTTCAGTGAAAATACGAAACACACCCTCTCTTTTGCTGAATATCAGTTTTAATAATCGATAATGGCCATTATAAAAGTATAACATACAATAAGTTTATACATTATAGGAAATAAAGGCAAGCGATCAGTCAATATACAGAATAGGCTACGTGGTTACATTAATCATTAACTTATCTTTGCGCTCAGCCAAAACACGTTACCTGAGAACAAGTAATAGATTCCAATGACCAAAGTCAGGGAATATGTCGTTAGATAAAGACAACAAGATGAATGAAATATCCCGTTTAATAAATATAGTGAGATTAGATCCAGCGGGAGATACTTGACGAGAAGTCCGACTAGCAGAGCTCTCATCTGGGTAGATGGGCTGCAGTGCTTGCCCGAGAGTGTGTGTGTGGTCACGTGATGTGTGTTTTCAGCGTTTTGGTGTGGACGGAGAGCAGTTCAGAAACGCTGGGTAAAACGCGAGTGTGGACGCGGATCGTTTTCATTATAAAACGCCGTTTTAAAACTAAAACGCACTAGTGTAAACGGGGCCTTATTTTAAACTATTCAGACGATACGGTAATTTTGAGAAGATACAGAACTTTCCGCTGGAAACGGAACAGATTTAAGAACTCTTTTATTCCAGTGTCAATCAGACTATTGAACACTGAACAATAGTGTGTGTCATTTTTTTTTGTTGACTTCCTCTTTTAAATTGTTATTGTGTCAGAACCTGCTGAAGTGCCGGGTGAGTCTACAGAAAATTTCCCCTTGAGGGACAATAAAGTATACAAACAAACAAACAAAGAAGTATTTGAAAAGGCCACCAACGTTACAAAGCACCTGAAAATGAGACTCTGTGAAGACGATGACGTCATGTGTGTGCATAGTACATGTTTAGGAAAGTGTTTGATTTTAAATATTTATTTATATAGATCATTTATATAGCTAATTTCGACCTGGAAACTGCGACTTTAGACTTAACAAGCAAATAGTAGATATGAGATGCTAAAATCTTAGGCTGATCACACAAGAAAACATAAGTATTTTCCGTGTTTTCAGATTAGTGGCTAATTCGTACGAGTTCAGTCGTACAAAATTGTACGATTTTAAAAAGGAGGCGTGGCACCTAACCCCACCCCTAAAACCAACCGTCACTGGGGGATGAGCAAATCGTACTAAATTTTACGAATTATATCGTACGAATTCATACGAATTAACCACTAAATCCAAAAGTTTTGAATTATCGTGAGATTGCGTTGTAAATTCTAAACCATCTGAATTTGGCCTCTGCTATTCTCAGACACTGGGAATCTCCTTGTGTTTATTATTCTATTGTTTACTGCAGAGTCATTAAAGCCATTTTGAGTGTCTTTAACTTTGGGCTGAGTTTTATGGCACTGGCGTCAGTAGAAATGGCACTTGACAGAGCAGTAGGGGGGAGTGTTGATTGGGGCTTGACCCCTGGGTTCTCCCACCTAACCAACACTAACTAACCCGTCTGCTGCTGGCTCATAATTGAGTGGAGCGGCCGGCAATGCTCACTTGAGTTATGGTCAACTGACAAGACTGTAGACTGAGCTTCATCAAATAACAAACAACCCGGCCCAGAAAAAGAGCTTCTTTCAACAGCCACTCCTGCTGTTTGAACAAAGCAGACCAAGAAGACTAAGATGCCCCAACACACTTCTTGTTTTCCCCAAAACATTTGGTCAGTTGCTTGGTTCAATGATTTAACACACAGCCAAAAGCTGAAGAGTTTTGTTCATGTTTCAGGTTTATGCCCTGTATTAAAAAAAAGAAAGGTCTTTAATCATAATTATATTCAACACAGACTCATTGGAACTACGTGCTTCAGTCGGCATTGGCAAAAACGTGTTGTAATATAGTAAAATAATCACTAGGGGCAGTATGACGATAACAACATTTGTTTCTTTTCACACTAATGATATTTAGAGAGTCATATTATCAACCCAGGTTCATTCTTAAAGCGTAGCCCCGTGGACGTCTCTGGAGACCGCGGAATACGTCTCGGGAGGTATGTATTTTTGCGTTTTTTGTTTTCGTGAATCAGCGAGAGTCCGCTGTTTGCACTTTTTCGCATCTCAAATGTCTCTCAGGAGTGCCGTTCACGCCCGCGCTGTTCTCACGTAAACTCACCAGAGGCTGTCGAACAACCGTCTGTCCGACTGGCTGAATGATTGACTGGGCGACCGGCCAATCAGCTGACCCCCTTCTTCCTTCCCTGAACCCAACCAGTTTTACCTATTGACCTGCTCACCCGCTTACTTCCCTAAACCCAACCAACAATTTACAAAAGTCGTCCAAAAAAAGAAAAGCCCTTGTCTGAGTTTTACCACGTTTTCAGATTTTACCACATTCTCACCGTGTTATGAACTTGTTCACTTTATTTTTTGGATTCTGTTTTTGTCTTACCTGATTTCTGGAACCGCTCCTCCCCAGACTTGAACCCGGTCGTTGTCGTCAACTCCTCTCTGGCGTCTCAAGTCCGCCGACGTACACGACGAGCTAACCCGACAAACTGGTTGCGGCGGGAAAGCCCTCCATGGAGGTAAACGTTCAGCCTATAAGAGCGAAAAGGAACGACGTCATACCGCCCTGTAGCATTCGCTTAGAAAATGAAATGCAACCATACGTACCTCCGGCTACATAACTTGCAGTCTCCAGAAACGTCCACGGGACTACGTTTTCAGAATGAGCCTGAGTTGCATATTATTGATGAACAAAGGACTATTTTTGTGCAGTTCTTTGCGCAACGGCAAATAAACACCACAAAACAACTGAACGCTGTCTGTGATTTGTAATGAAAACGTTTGTGTCATCTATCTATCTCCATATATCAAAATTTCTGGCGTGTTCAGTTTGCTAGTAGCTCACTTTGTATGGTTTTGTGCTCAGGTTCCGATGAAGCGCTCTCCCACAAAATAGATGTAAAATCAAAGTAAAACTATGTGGCTGCAATGAACTTTCTCTAACATCTGCTTCTGAAAACACTATTGGTTGGGTTTAGGGAAGGGTGGTTTGCTAGCTGATCTGTACAATAAGTGTCACCTTCGCTTGTATGTGTACAAGAATGCGTATTTGAAACGCACAACAAAACGTACCCTAATTAACATAGAGTCACAAAAGTGTAGACAGCACACTCTAGTGGATTTGTCAATTGGAACATATGACAAAACGACCCCTAATTATTGTATTTCAGATTCACAATAATGTAAACAGTGTCCTCTAGTGAATTTCTCATTTCTCATAGTGGATTTGTTAACTGAAATGTTCAACAAAACATACCCTAAGTAATGTATTGTGTTACAAACATGTAGAGAGCGCCCTCTAGTGGATTTGTCATCTGAAACGTACAACAAAACGTACCCTAAGTAACGTATTTTAGATTCCCGATAATGTAGACAGCGCCCTCTAGTGAATTTCTCATCTAAAACGTACTACAAAACATACCCTAAATAACGTTTTTCAGTCACGAACATGTAGACAGCACCCTCTAGTGGATTTGTCACCTGGAACATACAACAAAACGTACCCTAAGTAATGTATTTCCGATTCACAACAATGTAGACAACGTCCACTAGTGAATTTAAGTGAATTTAACTAGTGTCATCTAAAAACATACAATATTACATACCCTAAGTAACGTTTTTCAAATTTGCAATAATGTAGACAGCGCCCTCTAGTAGATTTGTCATCAGAAACATACAACAAACGTACCCTACGTGACGTTTTTCAGAGTGGCCAAAGTGTAGACAGCACCTTTTAGAGGATTTTTCATCTGAAACGTGCAACAAAAACGTACCCAAAGTAACGCATTGTAGATTTGCAATAATATAGACAGCGCCCACTAGTGGCTTTGTCATCTGGAATGTACAATAAAACGTAACCGAAGTAACGTATTTCAGATTCGCATGAATGTAAACAGCGCCTGCTAGTGGATTTGTGGTCTGAAACATACAACAAAATGTACCCTAGTTAACGTATTTCAGACTCACAAATGTGTAGACAGAGCTGGCTAGTGGATTTGTCATTTGGAACATACAACGAAACATACCTTAAGTTACGTATTTCAGATTCACAACAATGTAGACAGCGCCCTCTAGTGGGTTTGTCATCTGAAACATACAACAAAACATACCCGAAGTAACATATTTCAGAGTCGCAAACATGTAGACAGCGCCCTCTAGTGGATTTGTCATTTGAAACGTACAATAAAATGAACCCTAAGTAAGGTGTTTCAGAGTCGTAAACATGTAGACAGCGCCCTCTAGTGGATTTTTTGTCATCTGAAACGTACAACATAATGTACCCACTCTTAAATTGATGTGTTGTTTAGTTAGCAAGTTAATAGTCTAATTAAAATATCCGATAATAGTAGACCCTATAACTAAATTCCACAAAAAGTGCATTTTGTCAAATTAATTTTAATGTTAGTAAAGAGTCGTTATATAAAGTGGGTCATTTTGTCACATTCTGTCACATTTGTCACAACTTCTACAGTAACTACAGCTCAGAAACTTTTACAGGTTTAGGTTCAGAAACTTTCACTGTAATCAGCAGTAAATCCCACTACAAGTCTACACTCAGACACAAGAGTCTTCCTTCAAATCTCCTGCTCCCGAAAGATTCCACCTCCATCTTTTTTTCCCCCTGCAGTTGTTTTCCTAAACACCGGATTTTCGTTTGGAGTTTGGGAGGGAGCGGTGCTGACAGTATTTATAGCCTGCTGTTCTAACCAAAATTATCAGTGTACCACAAAATAACTTCCTCAGTGCTGGCCACAAAATAACAGGATGCCTTCAATTGTGCGTATTTATTAATTTTAGCAAAGGATTGCTCGTTTTATAAATAGCTCCGCTCCAGAGTCGGCTGTACAAACTTCCTTTGCTTCAGTGAGTGTTTGAGAAGCGAAGGACGCTCGTCCTTCCCATGGAGCACAGTGTCGCCTGGCGTCTGGCCTCCATTAGGGCTCCATTTTATCAGGTCAGAGGTGAGAGGTCAGAGGTCGCAGCATGTTAATGGCTGAACTGGGGGGTCTTTCTGCCTGAATGCTCATCAGCACCTTGTACAGGGAACCCCATAACCCAAAGCTCACGGTGTATTACTGCCTGTTCACACTGTTCGCAATAATAAATCGACCAGGAGTCTTATGCAGCTTTTTTATACCTGCAGACCAGGGCTATTCAATTAGTTTGTCATGGGGGCCTTTTCATGAAATGCATTCCTAATGAGGGGCTGGAGAAATATGACTTGCATTATTAGTGATGACACAACATCATATAAGAGCACATATGCTGTATTTTTCCTTAAGACACCCATGCTCATGCTGGTATTTTCTACATTAAAATGTTAAAATATTGTATTTTGAAACTTCATAACATCAGTGCATTGTACAATGTGGCTTTTCTTACAAACGTATTTAAATGTTGCATTTCGAAATACAACAAAATCAGTGTATAGCTCAAGTGGGCTTCTTCTACTTTCAGACATATGTTTTAAACTGCGTAACAATTAGGAATGCAACGAATATAGGTTTTGGTTGTACGGTTATACCCAGATAGCAAAGAATTCTGGCCCAGATTTGGCATAAATCTGGCACAGCAGGCATTCCTGTGGCACTGGCATACAGCATGTGAGCCAAACATGGCCCTGGTTTGGCATAGAGGCACCGTCTTTAAGGCGGCACACAATATTTGGGCCAGATGTTAATAATTGATACGTGGGACAGACGTTAGTATTTGATATGTGGGCCAGATGTTAGTATTTGATACGTGTGCCAGATGTAAAATGTAGTTTTTGGCCCAGATGTTAATAATTGATACTTGGGCCAGATGTTAGTAATTGATATGTGGGTCAGATGTTAATAATTAATACATGGGACAGATGTTATTATTTGATATGTGGGTCAGATGTTAGTATTTGATATGTGGGCCAGATGTAAAATGTAGTATTTGACCCAGATGTTAATAATTGATACGTGGGCCAGATGTTAGTATTTGATATGTGGGCCAGATGTAAAATGTAGTATTTGACCCAGATGTTAATAATTGATACGTGGGCCAGATGTTAGTATTTGATATGTGGGTCAGATGTAAAATGTAGTATTTGGCCCAGATGTTAATAGTTGATATGGGGCCAGATGTTAGTATTTGATATGTGGGACAGACGTTAGTATTTGATATGTGGGCCAGATGTTAGTATTTGATACGTGTGCCAGATGTAAAATGTAGTTTTTGGCCCAGATGTTAATAATTGATACTTGGGCCAGATGTTAGTAATTGATATGTGGGTCAGATGTTAATAATTAATACATGGGACAGATGTTATTATTTGATATGTGGGTCAGATGTTAGTATTTGATATGTGGGCCAGATGTAAAATGTAGTATTTGACCCAGATGTTAATAATTGATACGTGGGCCAGATGTTAGTATTTGATATGTGGGCCAGATGTAAAATGTAGTATTTGACCCAGATGTTAATAATTGATACGTGGGCCAGATGTTAGTATTTGATATGTGGGTCAGATGTAAAATGTAGTATTTGGCCCAGATGTTAATAGTTGATATGGGGCCAGATGTTAGTATTTGATATGTGGGTCAGATGTTAATAATTGATACTTGGGCCAGATGTTAGTATTTGATACTTGGGCCAGATGTTAGTAATTGTTATGTGGGTAAGATGTCAAATGTGAGATTCGGCCCAGATCTTAATAACTGATATTTGGCCCAGATGTTAGTAATTGTTATGTGGCCCAGATGTAAAATGTAGTATTCGACCCAGAAGTTAATAATTGATGTTGGCCATGTAAGTTTGAGTTATTTTGACCCACATTTTTATTTTTTTATTATTTTCAAATAAAGAAAATAATTTAACCAATCAGATCGCCTCGAAAAAAAAAAATACGCCCATAGCACGCCTAAAGCGCAATGATTTATGGACTTATCAATTTCATTGCAGTCGTGACACACCAACTTATCTGGCCCAGTTCAGGCTCAGTTATGAGTTATTAACTTGGCTGAGACTTGGCCCAGATATGGTCCACGTTTGGCCCTTGTCTGGAAGCCAGACTTGGTCCAGTCATGTACCGTAATTCACTGCGGCATGTGGGCCAAGCAAAAGCTGATTGAATGGGCCAGAGCTGGGCCAGAGATATTTCCTATGTGGGTATAGTCTGAGGAATAATCATATCTTTTTAAAGTTGCCAGCAAGAAGGTCGCTGGTTCGAGCCTCAGTTGGGTCAGTTGGCATTTCTGTGTGGAGTTTGCATGTTCTCCCCATGTTGGCGTGGGTTTCCTTCGGGTGCTCCGGTTTCCCCCACAGTTCAAACACATGTGCTATAGGGTAACTGAATAGGCAAAATTGTCTGCGGTGTATGAGTGTGAATAAGTGTGTGGGTGTTTCCCAGTGATGGGTTGCAGCTGGAAGGGCATCCACTGCATAAAACATATGCTGGCTAAGTTGGCAGTTCATTCCGCTGTGGCGACCCCAGATTAATAAAGGCACTAAGCCGAAAAGAAAATGAAGATAGATGTGTGTGGTCGAAGTTTGATGCATTACAAAGTTTGACAATGTTCTCTTGTCTGAGGTCAGCGTACAGTAGCTACAGCTGGTTGGTGGAAGCATCACGCTCTGCTTTTCATCATCTGAGACTGAGCATTGTGTTAAAACAGAAGGAAGAAAAGATCTGCTAAAAGCTCTGGGGAAGTTTATCTTGCAGCCAAACAACTGGAGGGCTTCAAGAACAGCACGTCGAGTGTCCAGCCAAAGCTTAGATCCCAATCCAACTGAGAATCTGCGGAGCCATTAGAAACCCAGGAATCATCAGACGACACTAATACCTGAAAAACTCCACACATGAGCCATGTGCAGAACTGCATTCATTCATTCATTCATTCATTCATTCATACAGCCTCCACATCAAAGCTCCTGAAAGCAAAGAAGGAATGCTCCAGGATTGGCCAGCCCAGTCACCAGATATGAACATTATTGAGCATGGGAGTCCTGCAAGAAGACTTTCTTTGGCATTCCAGATGACTTTATTAATCAGTGATGTGAGTCATGTCAGAGATGTATGGATGTAGTCCTCCAAGCTCATGATGGAGTCAGACACAATATTCATTCTGTCTCCACTGCAGCAGGACTTTATATTCTATACTGGACATTATTTCTGTTCAGTGACAAGATTTTTTGTCTAGGCAAAGTCAGACCTTACTGTCTTAATTAAATCATTAAAAATCAAGGCATGATCATATTTTATTGTGCTCAAATCAGCACAATATTTTTTATTTGTATGTTTTTTAAGGTAAAAAGTAAGGTCTACATTATTAGCCTCATTAAGAATCCTAAATATTTTTCAATTTATTAATAATTAAACATGATTTAAAATTGCACTTTAAGCTGAATACTAGTATTTTTAAAATAAATAATTAAATATTACTCACTGTCATTGTGGTAAGACAAAACAGAGGAGTTATCAAGTTAGTCATACACTAACTGGCCACTTTATTAGGTACATATTACTACTTCCGGGTTGGACCCCATTTTACCCTCAGAACTGCCTTAATCCTTCATGGCGTAGATTCCACAAGCTACTGGAAATATTCCTCAGAGATTTTGCTCCAGATTGACATGATAGCATCACAGTTGCTGCAGATTTGTCGGCTGCACATCCATGATGTGAATCTTCCATTCCACCACATCCCAAAGCTGCTCTATTGGATTGAGATCTGGTGACTGTGGAGGCCATTTGAGTACAGTGAACTCATTGTCATGTTCAAGAAACCAGTCTGAGATGATTCTCGCTTTATGACATGGTGTGTTATCCTGCTGGAAGTAGCCATCAGAAGATGGAGACACTGTGCTCATAAAGGGATGCACATGGTCAGCAACAATACTCAGTACAACTTACTTACTCGGTAAGCTGTGGTGTTGACACCATGCTCAATTGGTACTAATGAACCCAAAGTGTGCTAAGAATTTGTTTTCTTGACAATTCTCTGTAAACCCTAGAGATGGTTGTGAAAATCCCAGTAGATCTGCAGTTTTTGAAATACTCAGAGCAGCCTGTCTGGCACCAATAACCATAACACACTCAGATTAGAAATGAGAAATTTGCGATAATGAGCAGTTGGACAGGTGTACCTAATAAAGTGGCCAGTGAGTGTATATATATTAAGTAAATAGTAATATATATTTATTGAATTTTTTTTTTTTTAAATTACAATTTCACAGAAGAGCTTATCATTTTGACTTCAACTGTATATTGGCTTACATTTCGAAATAAAACAATGTCAAATGTTAAATGTGTTTAATTTCATTCATTATTATTATTATCATTATTATTATTATTATTATATTATTATATTAATATATCATTATTTATTCATATTTATTAATAATTTTACAATTAATATATATATATATATATATATATATATATATATATATATATATATATATATATATATTTATTTATTTATTTATTTATTTATTTATTATTTTATTTTTTTTCAAATATAATAATTATAATGTTCATTTATATCAGATTTCCATATGGGCTGTAAAAAGGCGCATGTGCTCATGGTTTGAACTTCCAAACATGTTGTACTCTGTCAGCTAAAATATTCAGGTCAAGCAACTGGGCTATTACACAAACTCTTGTCCATACATCTACAACAGCATGTTCACATTTCTGGGAGTGGTGTATGTGTGTGTGTGTGCGAGTGTGTGTGTGTCCTAGCAGTTGCCTGGTTGCACAACCATTTTGAGGCTGGCTGCGTTGGAGCCCTGCACTTGTTAATCCCAGCTCTTTCCTGCTGTCAAGTTAACAAAAACAAACAGATAATTTATCTACGCGGTTGAGCACACGGAACCGGGCTCTGGGGGAGTGGTGCGCGTCACAGTGACCTCATGTTCGGCGAGATGCATTCGTTTGTGTCCCGTTAGTGTTTTATTTATTCTGCAGGAAGAATGTTACTCTGCGGGCCGGGCCGTCCGGGCACAACACATGGGTGAGGAATTCTGTCTAGTCGAAGACGTCGTCCTGCCATCAGAACAGCCTGTTGCTCAAAACAAACTGGACAAACTCTGTCACACACTCGACGCAATAAGGCGCAAGATATTTTTGACATGATGTGTTGCTATTTTCAGACCAGCGCAAAAGTCATTTTGACGTTTTGAACCACGTTGTTAAAATAGTAAATTTATTTGTGTCACTTTGTGGACTCATGGGTGTGCTGGTCTATAAAGGAGGGGTGTTAAGAAGGATTGTTGGTGTGTTGCTATTTTGATGAACTGAAACAGACTGCGGCATTGACCAGCTAAAAGCTGCTCTAAAATCCAGCTCAGAGCGCATTACTTATGCGTCTATGCAGGTTCAAACGCTTACACGCTGTTTAATACACACAGGATGATCAGCAATACACAAATATCTTTACAGATGAATAAAAATGCTATAAAAATTATTATTTACTACATAAATATAAAAACCACTGCCTCCATGCCTTCTTCAGATTATTTTTGAAAATGTGCATTTGTATAATGTTATTATGTATTATATGCAGATTTATATTTGTTTTAATAAACGCAAGTGTGGATTTGTCCTCCTGTGCGATTTTAAAGACTTCTGCATCACCATATGGGGCATAATAACAGGACGTGTGTCTTGATATAACTCAGTTGTTTGACCACACTTTGTTATTATTGTTCATTTATTCCTTTTCTGGAAATTAGAACGGAATTTATTAAATTACAAAAATATACTGTAAAATAACGGATATTAAATGACAGAAATTTACTGTAAAATAACGGATATTAAATTACAAAAATATTCCATAAAATAGCGTATATTAAATTACAGAAATTTACAGTAAAATAACGGATATTTAATTACAGAAATTTACCGTAAAATAACCGATTTTAAATTACAGAAATTTACAGTAAAATAACGGATATTAAATTACAGAAATTTACAGTAAAATAACGGATATTAAATTACAGAAATTTACAGTAAAATAACGGATATTAAATTACAGAAATTTACCGAAAAATAATGGATTTTAAATTACAGAAATAAACCTTTAATATCAGATATTAAATTACAGAGATTTACCGTGAAATAAAAGATTTTAAATTACAGAAATAAACCTTAAATATCAGATATTAAATTACAGAAATTTACAGTAAAATAACGGACATTAAATTACTGAAATTTTAATTTAAGGAAATTTTTGTATTTTAATATCTGATATTTTACAGTTACCCCACCTGCCAGAAATAAACCATAAAACTATGGATTTTTCTTGGAAGTGTGTATGGGTGTGTTTTATTTTTATTATTTTTTATTTATTTATTTATTTTTTTATACAGTGAGGCAGCTCATGCTCCAAACACATTAAAAATAGTTTTGCACAAATAGATTTGCTTCATTTCCTTGTTTAAATACACTATGAACAGCAGCTAATTATTTTCTTTGTTCTCTATTTCCACCTAGGGAACCTCATCCTCAGGCCTCCAGAGATTATGCAGTGTCATTGATGCGATCAAAAACCCGTGAAGAAATGATACCAAGGTATCCATAATCCTGGACCAGGCTGTATCCTGAACAGATGCTGTTGCTCATGGAGGAGCAGAGAGCTTGAGACTGCTTCCTGAAAGACCACCGTGACAAACAAGTCTCCGCATTGATCCTGTGGGCCAGCCTGAACACCAGTCGGTGACCTACTCACACCTGCTGCTTCTCCACGATGGGCCTCCAGCGTTCTCCAGGCTCCGGCATCTAGACTGCAGCTCTGCACAAGAAGTTTGGCCAGAGGAGAAATAGTCGTGCGCAACTGAGCCTGGTTTCTCTTGTTTTTTTTTTTCTCCTTCACTTTCATCAATTGGTGAAGTTTGTTCTTCGCCGCTGTCGCCACTGGCTTGCTTGGTTTTTAGAGTTGCAGATAGATGTATTTGTTCATCATTGTTTGGACTCTCAGCAGTGAAAATTAAACCACACTGAACTGAACTGAACTTCAACTCTGAAAACTGGACTGACATTTACTAGAACTTCTAACGTTAAGCAGCTTTGACACAATCCACATTGTAAAAGCGCTACAGAAACAAGCATGAATACTTTAATAAATCCTCTCAGTGGATAACCTAACGTTTACACCGAATACAGCCTCCTTGACTGTGACCAGATAAGCACCCCATACACCCTTTAGGACCAGACACCCAGCTGTCTTTACAGGGTGACCGTAAACAAGCCTGCCTGGACTCGGATAAGGTTAATTATTTCCCTGTGTTAATTTTACCTCCTCTTTCCTGGGAACAGGGGTCACTCCTGTCCTTTTTTTATTATAATGCCTCCTTGTGCTGGAGTCTGATAAAGAGACGGGACTCTTTGGATTCAGGCACTGCTCAGTCGGGGCCAATAAATCTGAGCTTTAGTGTGGAGGAAATATGATCCATAAAGTGCTAAGTGACGCTGTCTGCTCCTCCTCCGTCGCCCATGGCTCAGTGTGGAGGCATTATTGGGACTCTGCGTGTCCTGCTGTCTGCTAAATGACCTGGCAGCGAGGCGGCGGGGAAGGCCAGAGGTGTTTGGGCCAGGATGAAAATAGATGCTTTAAAAAGACTGTAAAACGTGTCACCTTATGCGAATGAGCTTTCATTTGTGCTACCATTAAAATGCAACCCCAGATTGCGTGCCAGATGAATGCTGCCTTCAACATTTAATGGAATTATGGTAGCGTTTTTTTTTTTTGTTTGTTTTTTTTTTTTTTATCAAAGCAACGGAGCCTTTTCACATTTGCGGGTTTCTGAGTAGCAGAAGTTGTCATAGTTGGTAAACTTCGATGCAGTGAACAAATCATTTTTTTACAGTCCTATTTGCTGATATAATAAAAGAAAAACTCCATGATGGTATTCGTTCTTTTCGGCTAAGTCCCTTTATTAATCTGAGGTGACCACAGCGGAATGAACCGACAACTTATCCAGCATATGTTTTACACAGCAGAGGCCCTTTTGTTTTTTGTTTTTGTTTTTTGACTTGTGGGGGAAAGCGGAGCACCCGGAGAAAACCCGCGCAAACTCAGGGAGAACATGCAAACTCTACACAGATATGCCAACTGACCCAGCCAGGGCTTGAACCAGCGACCTTTTTGCTGTGAGGCAATTGTGCTACCCACTGCGCCACCGTGCAACCCCACGATCGTGTTATCATGACTTTAAGAAAAAGGAAAAACAATAGTGTGAGACGGATAACGGCAGCCAGAAGAGAGAACCACGTCCATACACTCTACATCAGAAACACCTCACACGAGCGGTAATTTGTTTGTTGTAATTTGATGCAAAGATAATATAATACACACATAAATAGATATAAATATACTTATGTTTTAAAAAAAAAAAAAGCTAAATATTAAAAGCTTTCAAGGATTTAGGATGCTGATGATAATGCAGGGGTCACCAATCCCAGTCCTGGAGGGCCGGTGTCACTCCATGGTTTAGATCCAACTTGCCTCAACACATCCGCCTGTATGTTACAAATACACCTAGTAAGACCTTGATTGGCTTGTTCAGGTGGGTTTGATTAGGGTTGGAGCCAAAATCTGCAGGACACCGGCTTTCCAAGAACAAGTTTGGACGTTAAACTGAGGTTCTGACTCTCCGTGGTCATTTAAAATCCCGGGATGTCCTTCGAAAAAGAGTAGCGGTTTAACCCTGGCATCCTGGCCAAATCTGCCCACTGGCCTGTCTATCATGGCCTCCTGATCATCCCCATATCATAATTGGCTTCATCAAAATTCTTTGGGTTCATCTTCAATGCCTCCTCCTTCATCTTACCCAAGACATGCTCAATAATGTTCATGTCTGGTGACTGGGCTGGCCAGTCCTGGAGCAGCTTGACCTTCTTTGCTTTCAGGAGCTTTGCTGTGGAGGCTGAGATATGAGAAGGAGCGCTATCCTGCTGGAGAATTGTCCCTCTCCTGTGGTTTGTAATGTAATGGGCAGCACGAATGTCTTGATATCTTAGACTATCAATGTTGCAGATCTCTCGCACGCCCCCATACTGAATATAACCCAAACCATGATTTTTCCTTCACCAAACTTGACTGATTTCAGTGAGAAACTTGAGTCTGTGCAGGTTCCAGTTGGTCTTGTGCAGTATTTGTGATGATTGGGATGCAGATCAACAGATGATTCATCAGAAAAATCCACCTTTTGACACTTTTCCAAGTGATTAACTGGAAGTCGGGTTATTATCTGCTGCTCTTACAACTGGGATCAATGACAAAACTTTTGTCAGGTAGTGTACATGCTGTTATTTGACTTTAAATGCAATGAAATAACCTATTTATCTTCATAACAGTGAACTATCTGAAACTGCACAGGGAAAAATGCTCATAGATTCTTATGGCATTAAGAGGCTTTTGCATTTGAACTCTTCGGGCCCTATCATACACCCGGCGCAGGGCGCAAGGCACGGCGCAATAGTCTTTTTGTAGTTTCAGCTTGGCGCAAGAGTGGTTTTGAGGCGTTGCGCTACGCTGTTTAAATAGCAAATGCATTAGCGCTTATTTGTGTGCCCATAGGCGTTTTGGTCTAGAAAGGAAGGTGTTTTGAGGCGGACTGCTGGCGCATTGCTATTTTGAGAAACTATAATAGATTTTTCATTAGACCAAAACTAACCCGGTCTAAACTCCGGCGCAGAGTTGCACCTCGCTTACACACTGCTTAATACACACAAGAGAGCAATAGGCAAATATCTTTACATATAAAAAAATTTAAATATTAAGGATATATATAGGATATAATAAGAATAGATATAGGATATAAATATAAAGGATTAAAATATTACAAAACATATTTTCTAGCCTACATAAATATGAAAAATCACTGCTTTTATGCCTTCTTCATCTCGGGAGGCTTTTTCAGGTCATACATAACAATTTAATTTTGTATGATGTTAATATTATTAGCAGTATTATTTATTATATCAATATTTATATTTGTTTTATTAAAAACAAGCTTAGATTTGTCCACCTGTCAGGTTTTAGACTATATGGGGCACAGCATGTGTTTTAGGATATAACTCAGGTTTTTGAGCACATTTTGTTATTATTGTTCATTTATTCGTTTGCTGGAAATTAGAACTGAATTTAGAAATAGTTTTGAAACGAATATTTGCGTTTAACAAACAAAAGTATTTATTTATAGGCTAATTGATGTCTGTGCGTAAAGGTTTCTCTATCCAAGAGCGAAAGTGAAAGTAGATCCATTATCTCTCATTCTCACGCAGTAGATGCTCTGTTTAACAGTTTTCTGTTAAAACACTGTTAACTGTGAACTGTTTTCTAGTGAAATGCTCATTTTTTCCACTTAGACTTACTTTGCGTCCTGTAAATAGCGAATGCGCTCTTGGCGTGACGCAGCTGTCTCTTAAAGGGAATGGGAGATGAGACTCTAATTGGTTTATTCTCAAAACACACCTATAACTCATTAAGAAAATAAACTCAACCCTTTTAGACCATGCTCCACGGTTCAAAGCGGATTTCCCGTCCTTAAATTAGCAAAAATGCTTCCTGACACGCCCTGAAAGCGTTTGCGCCCTGCGTTTTGCGCTCTGCGCATGGACCGTCAAAATAGATCCCTTCATCTTTTTCTGTGAGCTTTTACAGCACATTTGTTTAGGGTATTCTTGGCTCTGAAACTTAACTCGGGATAATGTCAAGAAGAAACGGATGACCAGATCTCTTTCCTTTCCCCTCCATTCCTCAATCAGAGATCCTGGAAAAGATTTTGAGAATTGAACAAATTGCTCAACGAAAAGTCCCTCGGGCTCTTGTTTTGCTGTTTATGTCCTTGAGAGAGAGGCCTGACCGTGTTTGCCCCGATCCACAAGCTGTTCCTTCCCCCTCTGGGACGCAAGCCATGTGCTTCGGAGGAAAACCACACAAGAGAGACCTAGCAGGGGGTAGAAAGTTCCAGAAAAAGCCATGGCCGCTCTGAGCCAAGACACCAGCGAGAAACCCAAGTGGATGTGGTGAAAATGTCAAATTACCAAAAAGGAAATGGAGGGGAAACCTCAAGGCGAAAGGAAAGCAGTGAGACACGTTCATATTTCACAAACATCTAGGAACTGGGGCATGAGATCTGAACTGATTAAACAGCTTTAGTTACTGGGAGTGTTCTGCAAATGACCTAAACACACTTGAAGTGTTTGATTTTCTTTGATTTTTAACATATAAATCCCTGTTGAAAATGTTCCCAGTTCCCCACTGTAATGCCCACTGTTGTCATTAATAAAGAAATGAAGTTATTATAATCTATATAATCTAAACAGGTGTGCTTACTTATTTATTAGACAGCGAAAAACTTTTAATTAATAGCAAAAGTCAGTTCAAGGCAGTCGAAAAAATATTAAAAAGCCTTTATTGACACGGCTATTCCTTAAAGGGCCATGAAACCCCCTCGTTTCAGCAGGGTGTTTTCACACCTCTACTTTGGAAAAAGTCAGAAAAGTGGGCGTGTCCAGCTCTGTTTAGGGGGGAGTGTCTGAGGAAGAAAAGTGGGAGGGTGTGGGAGTGTCTATTTAGGCACGCGCGAGTTTCAGAGTCAAAACACACAGACAGGAGAAAGTGATGGTGTTTAATCTAGATGGACATCTGTAGTCGAATTATTTGCCAAATTATTAAATGTTGGACTTTAACTGCAGTTTGGCTCTTTCATTCAGGGAATTCATTCATGTCCCTCGCGACAAACACGATATTTGATTCGAGGAACTGCTGCAAGCGTGTATTTTTCATGCAATGTTTGATACCGCACGGCGAATGAGAGAAAAAAAACCTCCGCATTTCCCGGAAACTTAGATGCACACAACAGGTAGCATCAGAAAGCCGCGTGTGTTATTCCGGTCACAAAATGCGGTGAAAATCCTACACGAGGTTATAGTTTGGTTGTGGTGCTAACATGTTTACACTCTGTGCAATAGTTAACTTAGTTCGATACGACCAAACTGAATAAACAAAGAGCGCTGGTCAGAGACAGGACAATCACCAGCAACTAGAGCCACGTCTTTATTAAGAGGAGACTACAAGCGAATCCAGATCTCAGCGTTTGCAGATGAGAACAGCTCTCAGGTAAACAATAATCCTCCTTAGACACGTAAGTTATTGTTGTCGAGCGTCGCGTACACTGTTAATCCACACGTGACTCCAGCTGAGCTCTCACAGAGAGAAAATGAAAACAAAACTTAACGGCAGCAAACTATAAAAGCAACACTTCACGCTTGTTTTGCCAACACAACGTGGCGTCTCTGTCGTGTAAACACTGTGACAGTAATGAATATTAATGAAGTTGCACAATAGAGCGCGCTGATTGGTTTGAACCAAGCCTTACTCATGCATTAATGCATCACACTGTAAGACGTAATAAGACACACTCTGGCACAGACGTCCAGTCTGCACGCTGGAATACACGCTATTATGTCATGACCGTGACGCAGCTTCAAAAATTCGTTTCAAACCGGAAGTACGAATTTGCTTGAAATAACGCAAAAACAACCAATTTACACTTTTTAGTGAAATATAGGTGTCCTAATAGTGTTTTTAGCAGTGTGGGACACATATACGACTGTCAACAGCTCAAAACATGTGTTTTGGTGTTTCGTGACCCTTTAAAGCTTTTGGAGGAAAGTTCAAGGTTTCATAATGCATTTCAAAAGCATAAATAGGTAAAAAAAAAAAAAAAACTAACAAAATTAGGGGAAAAAATGTCAATTCATAGAGATTTTTAACAGTGCAAGAAAGCATTTTTTTTTAGTGTAAGCAATCATTATTTTGGCTGTTTCACTTGTCGCATACTTGAAACTCCACATGGCGAGTTGTTTATGTTCTAGAGATGTTATGAAAGACAGCTAGTATTTTTCCCTGAATTTAAAACCAACGAGTAACACGCCGCAGAGCGTTTTTTAGAGGACAGAGACCGCCAACAATTTCCTCTTGACTCTATAACAAACAGAGAGAGGCCGAGCCCCCGGGGCTTCCTGCGTCCCACACACAGCCCACAAATAAACACAATCACGTTCCTTAAACCTTCAACTACTTCCCCTCCACATTTCTTCCCTCTCTTTCTCAGAAAAACGCTGCTCGGCCTGCTACGTAACCCTTTCTCTGAAGAGGAATGATAAATGCTTCGCTGCGGTGCTGCTGTGTTACATGTCGAGAAGCGGAGCTTAATGTTTTTTGTGGTCACACTTTACAGTACGGTTGTATTTGTTCACGTATTTACTAACATTAACAAACAATAACTATTCATTTACAGTGGAAGTCAAAGATATTCGCCTTCCTTTGAATAGTTTTTTCCATTTTAAATATTTCTCAAATGATGTTTAGCAAGGAAAGGAATTTTTCACAGTAATTCCGCTAATATTTTTTCTTCTGGTGGAAGTCTTATTTGTTTTATTTTGCCTTAAATAAAAGCAGTTTTTAATTTGTTTTAAACCATTTAAAGGTCAATGTTATTAGTCCCCTCAAGTTATATATATATATATATATATATATATATATATATATATATATATATATATATATATATATATATATATATATATATATTCATTCATTTTCTTGTCGGCTTAGTCCCTTTATTAATCCAGGGTCGCCACAGCGGAATGAACGGCCAACTTATCCAGCAAGTTTTTACGCAGCAGAAGCCGCAACCCATCTCTGGGAAACATCCACACACACATTCACACACACACTCATACACTATGGACAATTTAGCCTACCCAATTCACCTGTACCGCATGTCTTTGGACTGTGGGGGAAACCGGAGCACCCGGAGGAAACCAACGCGAAGGCAGGGAGAAAATGCAAACTCCACACAGAAACGCCAACTGAACCGAGGTTCGAACCAGCGA
Source organism: Danio rerio (assembly GCF_052040795.2). NCBI lineage: Eukaryota > Metazoa > Chordata > Actinopteri > Cypriniformes > Danionidae > Danio > Danio rerio. The sequence continues at coordinate 49,514,808 of NC_141041.1, read as the reverse complement.
CCTATATATATATATATATATATATATATATATATATATATATATATATATATATATATATATATATATATATATATATATATATATACAATGACTTGCCTAATTACCCTAACTTTAACCTAGTTAAAGAGCCTCTATTATGCACTCCAATGTGTCATATTTTGGTTTTCGGGGACTCCCAACAACAGGCTGATTTGCATTCATGTTGCTTTATTGTCTTATAATATGCATTTATGTTTACCTAATTATCCCAACGAAGATTATGGACATCTTGGACACTTTTAATGCTTCCAAACAGTTTGCTGCGATTTTAAAGCGCCCATGTCTTGAGAGAGTTCATTATGATGTGATTACTCTCTATGGTATGTTCGATTTGACAGGATTTGGATAGGAATGTCCAACCAACAATTTCCTTCTCTTAAACTCAGACAAAACAGAACTTATTGGGCCTAAATCCTGTACACAGCAGATCTCACAACTCGACCTACAAATAGATGGATACAAAATTAGCATTAGCTCTTCTATAAAAGATCTGGGTGTCATATTAGACAGCAATTTAACTTTTGAAAATCACATATCCCATGTCAAAAAAACTGCCTTCTTTCATCTGTTGAATATTGCTAAGTTACGAAGTATGCTATCCATCTCAGATGCAGAAAAGCTAGTCCATGCTTTTATGACTTCTAGACTGGATTACTGTAATGCTCTGTTCGCTGGCTGCCCAGCATCCTCTATTAACAAACTTTAGCTTGTACAAAATGCAGCTGCCAGAGTTCTGACCAGGTCTATAAAATATGATCATATCAGCCCAATTGTATCCTCCTTACACTGGCTGTCTGGTAAGTTTCGTATTGAATTTAAATTATTGCTTCTTACCTATAAAGCTCTAAATAATCGAGCTCCTGTTTATCTAACCAACCTTCTGTCTCGCTACAATCCAACTCGCTCTTTAAGATCTCAAAACTCAGGGCTTCTGGTAGTACCTAGAGTAGCAAAGTCCACTAAAGGAGGTCGAGCCTTCTCATTTATGGCTCCTGAACTCTGGAATAGCCTTCCTGATAATGTTTGAGGCTCAGACAGACTCTCACAGTTCAAAACTAGATAAAAGACCTATCTGTTTAGCAAAGCATACACTCAATGCATCACTTAGCGGTATGATCATGAATGTGCTCCACGCAGGTTTCTGCATCTATGAACAGCAGCTATGCTGATTATTCTCTTTATTCTCTATTTCCACCTGGGGATACTCATCCTGAGGCCCTCAGACTATGCAGCGCCACTGATTCGATCCAAGACCAGCGACGAGATGATCCCAGGGTTTCCATATCCTGGACCAGGCCGTATCCTGAGCAGCTGCTGTGGTGGTCATGGAGGAGCGGAGAGTATGAGACTGACTCTTGTGGTGCTCCAGGGACAGCGAGTCTTCGCTGAGGTCCAGCGTTCTCCAACCTCCGGCAGCTAGACTGCAGCTCTGCACAAGACATTTGGCCATAAGAGAAATGATTGTTCCCAACTGAGCCTGGTTCCTTTCCAGGTTTTTTAATTCTTCACTTTCGCCAAGTTTTTTCCTCGCCACTGTCGCCACTGGCTTGCATGGTTCGGGATCTGTAGAGCTGCGCATCGATGGATTTGCTCTTCAGTGTTTGGACTCTCAGTAGTGATTATTAAACCACACTGAACTGAGCTGAACTGAACTGAACTTAAACAGTGAAAACTGAACTACACTCTTTCAATTTACTATGATCTTCTATGTGAAGCTGCTTAAACACAATCTACATTGTAAAAGCGCTATAGAAATAAAGCTGAATTTAATTAAATTGAATGACAGGACTGATTTTTCTAATCCCCATAGACAAGAACAAAAAAGTACGGATTGCAGGTTGAAGGAAAGTAGTGGAGTAAAAGTACTGATACAGCACTAAAAATGTAATCGAGAAAGTAAAAGATTTGTAAGAGGATTTGTAACTTTACATCATTTGTTATTAGAAATGAGTTATTAAAACTATTATGTTTAGAAATGTGTTGACAAAAGTCTTCCCCCGGTTAAACAGAAATTGGGGGAAAATATACAGGGGGCTATTGATTTAAACTTCAACTGTATGTATATGAAATAAATTGACACACCAATATGTTTCATTTATCACTGCGTCTTGGCCGTCTGGCTTAATTTGAACTTTAAGTTGAAACTTTAAACTTCAAGACTGTTCAAACTAATCCAAACAAACGTGTTATTTTGCAATAAAAGGCCATTTTACAAATGGCGTTTGATTGGCTTACATCCCAAATCCTTGGCTAGCAGAAAGTAATACGCCCAATAAAAGATCTGGCTCCAGCAAGGGCTACACTAACACTTATTCTCTATCTTCATCCTCCAACGCTTGCTTTGTGGAGTCATAATTGAATTATGAGCCCGTTCTCCTGTTGAAAGCTGAATCTCACTCCTCTGTGTAAAACAAAACCGCAAAAGGCCTCGTTCACAGCAATAAATGAAATGGCTGGAGGGCAGGGGAGTTCATTCCCACTTGAAGGCAATGAAGAAAACAATCCTAAGCAGAGTTTGTGGATATAAATCTAAATATGGGAAATTCAAAATGTTAACCGTCAAGTAAATGAGAAATGTTGTTGTTTTTTGAAGGGTCAAGACAGTGTCTTTAAAGGGTCATGAAACACCAAAACACATGTTTTGAGCTGTTGACAGTCCTATATGTGTCCCACACTACTAAAAACACTATTAGGACACCTATATTTCACTAAAAAGTGTAAATTGGTTGTTTTTGCGTTATTTCAAGCAAATTCGTACTTCCGGTTTGAAACGAATTTTTGAAGCTGCGTCACGGTCATGACATAATATCGTGTATTCCAGCGTGCAGACTGGACGTCTGTGCCAGAGTGAGTCTTATTACGTCTTACAGTGTGCTGCATTAATGCATGAGTAAGGCTTGGTTCAAACCAATCAGCGCGCTCTACTGTGCAACTTCATTAATATTCATTACTGTCACCGTGTTTTCAGGACAGAGACGCCACGTTGTGTTGGCAAAACAAGCGTGAAGTGTTGCTTTTATAGTTTGCTGCCGTTAAGTTTTGTTTTCATTTTCTCTCTGTGAGAGCGCAGCTGGCGTCACGTGTGGATTAACAGTGTACGCGACGCTCGACAACAATAACTTACGTGTCTAAGGAGGATTATTGTTTACCTGAGAGCTGTTCTCATCTGCAAACGCTGAGATCTGGATTCGCTTGTAGTCTCCTCTTCATAAAGACGTGGCTCTAGTTGCTGGTGATTGTCCTGTCTCTACAGATTTGGTAAGTGAGCGACCAGTGCTCTATGTTTATTCAGTTTGTTCGTATCTAACAAACTATTGCACAGAGTGTAAACATGTTAGCATCACAACCAAACTTTAACCTCGTGTAGGGTTTTTACTAAATTTAGTGACCGGAATAACACACGCGGCTTTCTGACGCTACCTGCTGTGTGCATCTAAGTTTCTGGGAAATGCGGAGGTTTTTTTTCTCTCATTCGTCGTGCGGTATCAAACATTGCATGAAAAATACACGCTTAGAGCAGTTCCTCGAATCAAATATCTTGTTTGTCGCGAGGGGCATGAATGAATTCCCTGAATGAAAGAGCCAAACTGCAGTTAAAGTCCACCATTTAATAATTTGGCAAATAATTCGACTACAGATGTCCATGTAGGTTAAACACCATCACTTTCTCCTGTATGTGTGTGTGTGTGTGTGTGTGTGTGTGTGTGTGTGTGTGTGTGTGTGTGTGTGTGTGTGTGTGTGTGTATTTTGACTCTGAAACTCGCGCGTGCCCAAATAGACACTCCCACACCCTCCCACTTTTCTTCCTCCGACACTCCCACCTAAACAGAGCTGGACACGCCCACTTTTCTGACTTTTTCCAAAGTAGAGGTGTGAAAACACCCTGCTGAAACGAGGGGGTTTCATGGCCCTTTAAGGATAGTCTTAAAGTGTTACTTTGCTACAGCAATCCACAGGTAAAATCACAAAAAAACAAAACAAAATTAGTTATGTTTAGGTAATGGATGTCTGTGAGTACAAAACGTTTTCCTGGCAATGAGAGTGAAAGTGAAAGTAAAGAATGAGGAGGCTTAACTCTCATTCTCGCGCTGCAGATGTTCTGTTTAACTGTTTATCTGTTTTCTCGCTAGTGAACCCTTCAGTTTTTACACTTACAAAGTCGCCATGTAATTAGCAAATGCGCAACGCACCTGACTCTGAAAGGGAATGGGAGATGAGACTCTGATTGGTTTATTCTCAAAACACACCTATAACTCAGTAAGAGAAAAAGCTCAACCCTGTTAGACCATGGTCTGCAGCGCAGAGTGGATTTTTCCGTTGTTAAAATAGTAAAAGTGAATTCGGACACGCTGCGCTTTGGACTTTGCGCCTGGATCGTCAAAATTGAGCCCAAAGTTTTACCTATGCTTTTATAAAGATGCTAAAGATTGTCAATTTGTTTGACGCAGCGCCAGCTGTAACACACATGGGTTCTCTGTTTTTAGAGGCTGCATTCAAATCAAATACCACCATACAACTTTAAAACGTGATGTCTACTTTACAAATACTGTGCAAAGTATGAAAAGATATGGTTCATATTGTTTAAATGTACACAGAAGTAGGGGGCGCTCTTTTATGGTTACCAATGGAAACCTGGTGGTCACGTTTGGCACTGCAGTCCAACTAAAACTTTCTGAAAGCTCTTTTTTTTATTCAAAATTGGAATATAAGGTCACACTTTACAATAAGGTTTATTAGTTAATGTTAATTAATGCATTTACTAACATGAACAAACAATGAACAATACGTTTACTACTGTATTTATTCATGTTAGTAGATGTTAGTTAATGAAAATACAGTTGTTCATTGTTAGTTCATGTTAACTCATGGTGCATTAACTAATGTTAACAAGCATGGACTTGGATGTTAATTATGCATTAGTAAATGTTCAATTATGATTAATAAATGCTGTACAGGTGTTGTTTATGATTAGTTCATGTTAGTAAATGCATTAACTAATGAACCTTGTTGTAAAGTGTTACCGAATATAATGTTCAAATATTGAGCTGTGCTGATTTTCTGTCAACTTTAAGAGAAAACTGGTTTTGTAAAATATTTTATTTCATTTCATTCATTTTGAATTTTTTCTTTCTTTTTTCATTCATTCATTCATTCATTCATTCATTCATTCATTCATTCATTCATTCATTCATTCATTCATTCATTCATTCATTCATTCATCCATCCATCCATCCATCCATCCATTCATTCATTCATTCATTTTCATTTATTCATTAATTTTATTCTTTCTTTTTTATTTCATCCATTCATTCATGCATTCAATTTCTTTTATTATTTTTTTCATTCTTTCATTTATCTATTTATTTGCCTTGATTTATTCATTCGTTCATAAATTCGTTCATTCATTCCTTCGTTCTTTCATTCATTCGTTACTTTGTTCGTTCGTTCGTTCGTTCATTTATTTATCAATGTGTTCATTAATTCATTCATTCATTAGTTTTTTCATTAATTTGTTCATTCATTTATTCATTCATTTTCTTTTATTCTTTCGTTCATTGATTCATTCTTTTAAAATTATTTCTTTCATTTATTCCCTTTCTTATTTCTTTATTTCCTTCTTCCTCTTTTATTCATTCTTTCATTCATTAATTCATCCTTTCTTTTATCCTTTCTTTCTTTTATTCATTCATTCAACACTAAAAGTTTCTGGCACAGAGTGTCTTGTATTCATTTCATTTACATTGTTTGCTGCTTTTATTCAACAAAACTAGCATAAGCCGAGTATTTAGTGTGAGTTGGTGCTCCTTTGCCTGATGGTCAGTGGAGTAAGTGCTTGTATTATCATCAATAACGTTACTTGTTGAGCACAAAAGTTTGTGACATACGTTAAAAACGCAATTTTACCTATGAAATGTTCTGCCTTTATGCTTTGATTTCTTTGTTTACCACACCTGTACGCAGCACACAAGTCCAGTATCTTCAGTTTAGCTTTAGTCTTGACTTCTGTCCTGTGAGCACTGTACAAACATGGTGGCGGTGATGATGCATATTTAGGGTCTGTATGCAGTATCTAGTGTATATGTATCTATAAAACTCTCCTAGCATTTTAGATGTTCTCAGTTTTTCACACAACCTAAAAAGCAGGAGATATTTCCCTCTACCCTTACTTCAGTCCTCTTAATATGTCAGCATAATGAGCGTGTGTGTGTGTGTGTGTGTGTGTGTGTGTGTGTGTGTGTGTTTTGTGTATCCACATGCTGACGTTGTTGGGCATACCAGGATCAAACAGCTCCAACAATTACTGCACAATTAGCAATCACGCTTAATGCACTGCCACTAATTTGGGCCAATCATCTGGTATTTCCACTTGATGCCCACATCCTTCAGCTTTCATCCACCCTTGCTGCCTTCAGTCAGGTGAGTGATTACAGTGCTTAACACGGCGCTCCTGGAAACCGCTATTTTTAAGAAACACTTCGTCATCTGGCATGTGCTGACAGACATCGTCATATTAATTCACACTCATAGCATGCACAATATTTAAGATTTGTGTGTGCGCATCCGTATGTGTGTGTGTGTGTGTGTGTGTGTGTGTGTGTGTGTGTGTGTGTGTGTGTGTTACAATCTACTCCTTTTCTATGGGTTTGGAGAGAAAGAATGATCAAATTAAACTCATAAATTTAAAAAAGTAATAATAGTAGTAAATTAATGTTTCATAATGTGCATGAAGAAATCTTTTATTCATCCCATTAATTAATTAATTAATTAATTAATTAAGTAATTCATTCATTCATTAATTCATTCATTCATTCAATCATTCCATTCATTCATTCTTTTTTCTTTCTTTGTTTATTCATTCATTTTCTTTCATTGCTTGAATCATTCTTTCATTTGTTCATTCGTTCGTTCATTTGTTCGTTCATTTGTTCGTTCGTTCATTCATTCATTTATTCATTCATTCTTCTTTCTTTAATTCATCCTTTCTTTCTTTCATTTACCTTCATTCATTCATTCATTGATTCTCATACATTCATTTATCCATTTTTTATTCAGTTTTCAGCTTTCATTCATTTATTTTTCATTCATTCATTCATTCATTCATTCTTTCTTCATTCAATATTTCTTTTCTTTCCTTTATTCATTTCTTCTTTTTATCATTCATCATTTCTTTTCATTCATTTTCCTTCATTTTTTTATTTACTCTTTGATTAATTCTTTCTTTCTTTCTTTCTTTTTTTCTTTCTTTCTTTCTTTCTTTCTTTCTTTCTTTCTTTCTTTCTTTCTTTCTTTCTTTCATTCCTTAATTAATTAAGTAAATAATTAATTCATTCATTTGTTCAATTATTCATTCGTTCATCCTTTCTTTTATCCTTTCTTTCATTCATTCATTTTTCTTAATTAATTTATTAATTATTTAATTATTTTTTTGTTCTTTCTTTCCTTCATTAATCCTTTCTTTCATTCATTCATTCTTTATTTTTTCTTTCATCCATTTCATTCATTCATATTTATTATTTCATTCGTTTTCTAATTTTTTTCTTTTTTATTCATTCACCCTTCCCTTTTTTCATTCATTCATTCATTCATTCGTTCGTTCGTTCGTTCGTTCGTTCGTTCGTTCGTTCGTTCGTTCGTTCGTTCGTTCGTTCGTTCGTTCGTTCGTTCATTCATTCATTCATTCATTCATTCATTCATACAATCATTCCCTTTTATTCATTCATTCATTCATTCATTCATTCATACAATCATTCCCTTTTATTCATTCATTCATTCATTCTTTCTTTCTTTCATTCATTCTTTTCTTTTTTTTTAATTCATTCATTCTATTATTCATTTATTTTCATTCATTCATTCATTCATTCATTCATTCATTCATTCATTCCCTTAAAAATAAAACTATAAAAATCATGAGGCACACATTAAATCATGTTTGTTGTGTTGTCTGTCATGAAATCCAAGTGAAAGTAAATTTGGAAATCACTACTTTACTTATTTACTTGTGTTTTCCATATAGTCCCAACTTGTTCTGATTTGTGGTTGCAGTTTTTGGTGCGGTTGGTAAAGTATCTGCAGCGGTTCTGGTCTCCTCCACCTGTTCACTTCTGCAGACGGAGCTCATCTGCAGTTCTCCGCTCAATGGCTTTTTTCATCTTGATCTAGTTAACCTGCGACATGCCTCTCTTTCCCTGGCGAAAAAAACATCCTGGATAAATATTTGAGCAGGCGGTGTGAGCGCGCTCCATCCCGGCGCTCTCAGAGGCCCTTCCTGGCCCGTGTCAGCCAAGATTAATGTAGATTCACTAATGCACTGCGGTGGGAGACTCACACACACACACACACACACTGACTTACACACAGACACATGCACACTCAAATGCGTACTCAAACACACATGTGCACGCACACACATGCATCCTCAAACACACACACATGCACTTATGCACACATGCACACACATATGAGTACTCAAACACACACACATATACACAACCATGCATTTACACACACAGACAGATCAGAGCACTCACATTTACACACACACACTGACACACAAACACCGACACAGACTAACACATGCACACAAACACACACATACAAAGAAACACACAAACTCTCTCTCAAATACACTCACACACACACACACACACACACACACACACACACACACACACACACATGCAAATAAACACAAACTCTCTCAAACACACATACACAAACACACACACATGCAAAGATATACACAAACTCCCAAACACACATGCGCACACACACTCAAACACACATACACACACATGCACAGAAACACACAAACTCTTAAACACACATACACACACATGCATAGAAACTTACAAACTCTCAAACACACATACACACACACACACATGCAAAGAAACACACATACACTCAAACACACATACACACACATGCACAGAAACACACAAACTCTTAAGCACACATACACACACATGCACAGAAACACAAAAACTCTCGAACACACATATACACACACACAAGTGCAAAGAAACAACCAAACAAACATACACACACATGCACAAAAACACTTAAACTCTCAAACACACATACACACACATGCACAGAAACGCACAAACTCTCAAACACACATACACACACATGCACAGAAACACACAATCTTTCACTCAAACATACACACACATGCAAAGAAACACACAAAATCTCTCAAACACACATACACAAACACACACACACAGATCTCCTCAGGCCTCTGGAAGGTCCGTGGTGATGCTCTGGGAAAGCAGCGCGGTCGTCCTGGCTGACGTTTGGAGATGTTCTGTGCAGTGGAGTGTGTTTGCTCTGGATGATAGATGAACGCACTGCATTTCTTTAAAGGACAGACCTTGCTGTGGGTGGAAATGAGTTATTAGGAACGGATGCTCTGATAAAAGCTTCACTTTAAACTGACTCTCAGTGCACTGAAGTTTCAGAACACTTTATCCTTGAATAACCACTGCTGACAGTCAGAGACACAGAAAATGTACATGTGTTCATTCATCCATCCATCCATCCATCCATCCATTCATTTTATTTATTCATTATTATATGTATTTATTTATTGTCTATGTATTTATCCATTCATACATTTTATTTATTTAATTATTCATTCATACATTCTCTTTATTTATTCATTCATTGATTTATTCATTTTATTTATTCATTATTTTATTCATTCATTTGTTTTTTGTTTATGCATTCATTCATTCATTCATTCATGTTATTTATTCATTCATTAATTCATTTTAATTATTTTAAATTTTTTATTCATTTATTTATTTAATCCTACAAACGTTTATTTATTTATTTATTTATGTATTTATTTATTCATTTTATTTATTCATTCATTCATACATTTTGTATTTATTTATTCATTCATTCATTTTATTTATTCATTATATTAATTATTTATTCATTCATACATTTCATTTATTTATTTATGTATTTATTAATTCATTCATTTTATTTATTCATTATTTTATTTATTCATTCATTCATACATTTGTTTATTTATTTATTTATTTATTTATTTATTTATACATTTATTCATTATTTTATTCAATTTATGTTCATTCATTCATGCATTTATTTATTTATTAATTAATTGATCTATTTTATTTATTCATTATTTTATTTATTCATTCATTCATACATTTCATTTATTTATTTATGTATTCATTCATTCATTCATTCATTTTATTTATTCATTATTTTATTTATTCATTTATTCATACATTTGTTTATTATTTATTTATTTTATTTATTTATTCATTATTTTATTCAATTTATATTTATTCATTCATGCATTTATTTATTTATTAATTAATTGATCCATTTTATTTATTCATTATTTTATTTATTCATTCATTCATACATTTCATTTATTTATTTATGTATTCTTTCATTCATTCATTCATTCATTCTATTTATTCATTATTTTATTTTTTCATTTATTCATACATTTGTTTATTATTTATTTATTTATTTATTTATTTTATTTATTTATTCATTATTTTATTCAATTTATATTCATTCATTCATTCATGCATTTATTTATTTATTAATTAATTGATCCATTTTATTTATTCATTATTTTATTTATTCATTCATTTATACATTTCATTTATTTAATTATGTATTCATTCATTCATTCATTCATTCATTCATTTTATTTATTCATTATTTTATTTATTCATTTATTCATACAGTTGTTTATTATTTATTTATTTTATTTATTTATTCATTATTTTATTCAATTTATATTCATTCATTCATGCATTTTTTTATTTATTTAGTTATTTATTTATTTATTCATTCATTTTGTTTATTCATTATTTATTCATTTATTTATTTCTTTGTTTATGTATTTATTCCTTCATACATTGTAGTTATTTATTTATTCATTAATTGTTTTATTTATTCATTATTTAATTCATTCATTCATTTATTCATTCATTCATTCATTCATTCATTCATTTTATTTGTTTATTCATTCATTCATTCATTCATTCCTTCATATACTTTATTTATTCTTCATTAATTTTTTTAATTTAATTTTTACTTTATTTTATTTTTAACAACAATAACAGTCGGTGTTAAAGTTAAGTTGTAAAGAAAGTTAGTTCATACGTTCGTTTGTTGATGTGCAGTGCAGTGTGTTTGTGTTGTGTTTCCAGTGCTAAATAAAAACAGAATAAAAGGACGTTATAAGGCTGGTCAGAGTCTCCTGGACAGAGCCATCATTGTGTGGAAGCAGCAGAGCTTTAGCAGGTGTTTTCAGCTGCTTCACATAAACACACACACACACACACACACACGCACACACGCACACAACAGAGAAAAGTGCTCTTCCATTCCGTTGTTGTGACCCCTGATAAATAAGGGAAATAAGCCAAAGGAAAATGAATGAATGAATATTGTTATTTTTTACTTCTATTTTACTTTACTTTTAACAACAGTATATCAGAGAAACTGATTTTGTCTAAACAAGTTTCTGTTTTTGATTCACACTTATAAACCTTACATATGTGATGTCGTTGTTTCTTCTTCTGCGTTTAGTTTTCGCTTTTACGCGAAATTTTAAACACAATGTTTTATGCCGTTATTTTTCTATATTTTACGTGGGAATTTGTTCCCATACTCACGTTTTCGTATGATTCCGTACTAAACATGAAATTGCTTATCACTTCTTCAGTTTTTAAGCACACAGTAGCTGTAAATAGCCAATTATACCCATTAATGTAATTATGATTTGGTACAAAAGCAACATCCAAGAAAGGTCTAGTCCTTTAGGAGCAAAGATGGGCCGAGGATCCCCAGTTTGGAAAACTACTGAAATGTTTAAAAACAATGTTCCACAAAGAAAGATTTGAAGACATTTGGATATTTCTCCTTCAACAGTGCAGAACGTCATTAAAGGTTTAAGGAATCTGGAGGAGTTTCAGTGCATAAAGAACAAGGACGCAAGCCTAAGCTGGACAACCGTGATCTCTGACCCCTCAGGCGGCACTGCATCAAGAATCCTCATTCATCTATAAGCCATATCACCACATGGGCTCAGGACTACTTTGGCAAACCTTTATCAAGTACCACAATACGTAGTTACATTCACATATGCCAGTTAACACTGTATGGTCTCAAAAGGAAGCCCTATGTTAACAGTGTCCAGAAGACTTCTCTGCGCTCTGAGGCATCTTGGATGGACCATCACACTGTGGAAATGTGTACTGTGGAATCAGCATTTCAGGTATTTTGTGGATGCCGTGTGCTCTGGACGATCATCCAGACTGTTAACAGTAACAAGTCTGAAAGCCTGCGTTTTTTTCCTGCTCCATCTTTTACTTTCAGCGGGCTCTCATGAGCGCAGGGCATAATTTACCCATGACTCCATTGTTTTTACCTTTATAACAGTTCCTCCTTTGAGATCAGTCCCAGCGTGAAGTGTACACAAGCGTCAGTTTGACATAAAACAATCTCATTAGCCTCAACCATCTTGAACCGGGAGAACTTCAATTGAGTAATTGTTACACAAGCATATTCCGCACCACAATGACATGCATGTGGAGATATATTTCAAGCTGCGGTCGGCGCTTAAATTTGGTTCCTGTTGCGGCATTCCTTTGAACGTCACTGTGGAGAGAGAGAGAGAGAGAGAGAGAGAGAGAGAAAGAGAAAAGCTTTCTCCATCATTACAGCTCAAAGCACAGAGGAATTCTTAGCATTCGGAGCCAAGCTTAAAAGAAAATCTGGAAGTGTGGTGTGACATTGCAAAAAGCTCTCTCATTCCTCGATGTTAAAAAAAAAACAACTCATATTTTTACTACGTTTTCCCGCAGTTGTTTTGGTAGATTCTTAGGCTGCTTTCACACCTGTGAATCGATTCAGTTGTCCTGAAACAGGGATTAAAATTGTTACATTGTTGCTCTTTGCTCTTGGAGCGGTTCGCTTTCACACGGCAACGTTTCTAAACGGACCAAAAGAGCTAAAACAAGTCACGTGTGAGTAAACTCTCCTCACATTGGTCAGAGTTTCATGGTTTATTTTGCAGAGTCCTGATCAGCTGTCAGGGGAGGTGGTGGTTTTTGTGGTGTTTGACAAGGTGCGTGCGACGTGTCTGAAAAGCGAGGACGGATACGGTGGGGAGGGGTGAGGGGTGCGCGACGTATTTGAGGACCGGAAGGGAGACGCGTGATTACCGGGAGATTATCACTCGTTTGTGGGCATCCTGGAGTCTCTGTGTATTTGCGGGAGACTCACGCAACTTCCGGGAGACTTGGGATGTCTGGAATGACCTCGTGCCCTCCTCATAATTCTCTCTTCATATAGCCTTATGCCTATTACATATCTATAATACACTGTGATAAAACCGGGCTCGGATCGTTTGCTTTCTTACTACAATCAATCCGCTCCAGAGTTCATTTCAATCGTGATCTCTGAGCGATTGTTTTGGCGCGGATCCGAGCACGATTGGTGGTTTCACATATGCCAAACGAACCGCGATAACTGGGCAAGCAAGACAGGTTCCGAAACAAAAGTGTAGGTGTGAAAGCACCCTTAATGGGTGGCACCCAACATCACCCCTAACCCCAATCATCATTGGGTGATGAGTAAATCGTACTAAACTGTATGACTTAGATTGTACGAATTCCTACGAATTAGCCTTTAAATAAAAAAGTTATGAATTGGCGTGAGATTGCGTTGGTTTTTTATTTACGCTCTTTTGCTCAGCATAGTGGAGATTTCTTTAGTTATATTGTTTTAGTGGTTTGATATGCGGTGACACACTTTCAAATATTTCGCCGAACAGATCCGCCACTTTTGACGCTCATAAACAATCATAAAGCCCTCGTGCTGCAGGAATTAGGAGGTTTGCTGAAGGTGCAGCTGTCATGCAGTGAGGGGTTTGCGTCTTTAATAATCTACGACAGTTTGCGTTCATTGAACAGTACGAATGATTAATAAACACATATGAAACAGCCCCTTAAAAGTCACGTCTTGTCTTTAGTTTTGGGCTCAGGCTCGCTTTGCACTCACACTACAAGCGTACCACGCCAAAGCCCAAATGAACCGCACTCTGGCACACCTGTTCCAACCGGGCCAGGGCCGGCTAAGTGAACCGTGCCTGAGCCCGATTCAGAGCACTCACACTTCTTAAATCCAGGAAACAAGCTTGGGCACAGTTCGGATAACATAGTGTGAGTACGCCCTTAGTCTCTATTTCAGAGTTTACCACAACAGAATGAACTGCCAACTATTCCAGCAGATACCGTTTCAGCCACAACCCAGTACTAAGAAGTATCCATACACTCTCATTCACAAACACACACACACACACACACTCATACACTACAGACAATTTAGTTCGTCAATTCCTCTATAGCGCTTGCTGTTCTCGCGTAAATCCACTAGAGGCTGCTGTCGACTGACTGAACGACTGACCAACCGACCGATCACCAATCAGTGTTTTCGAAACCAATCCATAAAAATAATAGCCCTCACATCCGCCTGATTTTTACCACGTTCTCACTCTGTTATTTACAGCCAGATCTCACATGGAAACGTAAGTATTTTACGTTTTGTCCGTTTAGTGGCTAATTCGTACGAATTCGTTCGAGTTCAGTAATACGAAAATGTAAGATTTTTTAAAAGGAGGCCTGGCACCCAACATCACCCCTAACCCCAACCGTCATTGAGTGATGAGTAAATCGTACTAAACTGTATGACTTAGGATGTACAAATTCCTACGAATTAGCCTCTAAATAAAAAAGTTATGAATTGCCGTGAGATTGCGTTGGTTATTTACTTGTTAATTACATTTTTTTGACATGTGTTTTTGTCTTACCTGCTTTCTGGAGCCGTTATTCGTCGGAATCGAACCTTGTCATCGTGGTCAACTCAAGTCTATGTCTCAAGTCTGCCATCGTACGAGGTGAGCTACTGAGCAAACTGGTAACAGTGGCAAAGCCGTCTATACGGAGGTAAGCAGTCAGCTGGTAGGCGGAAGAGGAACAGAAACCATCTGCTGCGTCACACTGCCCCATAGCGTTCGTTTTAATGATGAAATTCAGCCATACGTAGCTCTGGCTACATAATTTTTGCTCTCCAGATATGTGTACAAGGGTATGATTTCACAATGAGCCCGTGTTGGAGAAAGTCTTGTTTTATTTCGGCTAGAAAAAAAGCAGTTTTTAATTATTTTTAACGTTGACAATAATTCAGGAGGCTAATAATTCTGATTTCAACTGTACATACACAGTAGGAACTAAAAAATACAAACAAAATCCCTTTTTTTTTTGTTCCTACTATGGAAGTCACTGGCAAATTGTTCTCAACAAAGTAACTTATTTTGTGTGCAACAGAAGAAATAAACTCAAATTAGTTTTAAACAAGTGGATGATGAGTAAACGATGACAAAATTTTAATTTCTGGGTTAACTATCCCTGTTATAGTTGGAGGGAAAAATAACTTAGTTGGCAGCTTGTGTATTTTAAGCCCCGTCCTATCTCATGACATTTGTTGTATCATGCATCAGGAAGCCAATCTGTGGCTCAAAGGATGTTTGTAAAACTAAGGCCGATCGCGCCCGCTGTTTGCTCAAGTGTGGTAATCCATAGCTCCGTTTGCTGAAAGTCAAAGTTCGTCTTTCTTATCATTGCCAGGACTTCAGTTCCTATAGCACAGGACAGACAGGGATAAAGCAGGCCAGCAGTAAGCTTCCAACCAACCAAATAACCCACCGCCGGTCTGGAGTAGCTTTTTACTTTTAGTCAGATTGGCCTACTGCCGACAAGTCGCCCACGCAGCAAAAGCACAGGAGACAATTGATGCATACACCTGAAGCTGAAGTATTAGCCCTCCTGTATATTTTTGAAGTATGAAATAAAAATGGAAAAAAATAGCTTAGATGTTGCTAATTAAGCTACTTTTGCCATGTAGCTTTTAGCTTAGCTTGCTACATTTCCCCGGGGTTAGCTTTTAGTGTGGTTAAGCTACATTTTACGCATAGATATATACACTAGATTTCGCATAGGGACCCTGAGCATGCGTCAATAGCGCCGCCATGTTGGTACAGTGCTCCCAGGACAAATGTCATTCAACCAAACTAGTCAAGAGAGTGTTATTACGTGAAGATTCTAGGCTTTAGCGCTGTCTACGGGTGTAGTAACGAGCAAACAAAGAAAACAAAGCACATAGGCAGAACATTTCATAGGTAAGATTTAGTTTTTTTGCCTTTTTGTATGTTTTGTATGTTATCCCTGCTGAAAAATCCAGCTTTAACCAGCCTAGGCTGGTTGGCTGGTTTTAGCTGGTCGACCAGCCTGGTTTTAGAGGGGTTTTGGCCACTTCCAGGCTGGTTTCCTGCCATTTTCAGCCTGGTCTGGACCAGCTAAAACCATCTAAAAACAGCTTGTACATCCTGGTTTAAGCTGGACATAGCTGGTTTTGTCTGGGCTCCCAGCCTGGCTAGGCTGGTCAAGCTGGTTTTAGCTGGTCATCTCCCAGCTTGTCCAGTGAAAAACAGGAATCTAATTTTGTCAGGAATCTAATTTTTGTTCATTAATCAGGGGTCGCCACAGCGGAATGAACCGCCAACTTATCCAGCAGGTTTTTACGCAGCGGATGGCTTTCCAGCCGCAATCCATCTCTGGGAAACATCCACACACACACTCATACACTACGGACAATTTAGCCTACCCATTTCACCTGCACCGCATGTCTTTGGACTGTGGGGGAAACCGGAGCACTCAGAGGAAACCCATGCGAACACAGGGGGAACATGGAAACTCCACACAGAAACGTCAACTGAGCCGAGGCCAACTCGAACCAGCGACCCAGCAACCTTCTTGCTGTGAGGCAACAGCACTATCTACTGCGCCACTGCTTCGCCTAAATTTATAAGTTTAGTCATTTAAAAAAAAATGCATACTGACCTCCGGGGAAATTCCCGATCATAGATATATGTGTATATGTGTATATCTCTGGCTCTGGATGGCCACACTCCTCCACTGCAGCTTGGTACCGCATTCATTTCGAATAGATCACAACAGGGTAGGCGACATCTAATATATATATCTATGCATTATACGTAGAGCTTAGTGATAGCATAGTTCACTACATTTGCCAAGATGCTTGCCCAACACTGATGATTTCTTTTATCTTTGCCATGATGACAGATTTGACTAGATATCCTTCAAGACACTAGTATTCATCTTAAAGTGACATTTAAAGGCTTCACTACCCTGCTGAAAAATCCAGCTTAAACCAGCCTAGGCTGGTTGGCTGGTTTTAGCTGGTCGAACAGGCTGGTTTTAGAGGGGTTTTGGCCATTTCCAGGCTGGTTTCCAGTCATTTCCAGCCTGGTCTTAGCTGGTCAGGCTGGAAAATGACCAGCTAAATCCAGCTAAAACCAGCTTGACCAGCCTGGTTTAAGCTGGACATACCTGGTTTTGGCTGGGCTTTCAGCCTGGCTAGGCTGGTCAAGCTGGTTTTAGCTGGTCATCTCCCAGCCTGTCCAGCTAAGACCAGGCTGGAAATGGCTGGAAACCAGCCTGGAAATGGCCAAAACCCCTCTAAAACCAGCCTGGTCGACCAGCTAAAACCAACCAACCAGCCTAGGCTGGTTTAAGCTGGATTTTTCAGTAGTGTAGGGTACTTAGGGTAAAGTTAAGGTAATTATGCAACTCATTGTATAACAGTGGTTTGTTCTGGAGACAATCCAAAACTAATATAGTTTAAAGGAGCCAATAATGTTGACCTTAAAATAATTTTAAAACAATTAAAAACTGCTTTTATTTAAGCCGAAATAAAACAAATAAGACTTTCTCCGGAAGAAAAAAATATTAGAGGAAATACTGTGAAAAATTCCTGAATCTGTTCAACGTCGTTTGGGAAATATTTGAGAAAGAAAACAAATTTCACAGGAGGGTGAATCATTTTGACTTCAACTGTATGCTTGTCTCTTTCCCCTCCTCCTTCTCCCTGAAATGTGACAACAAAGCTTCTTTGTAACCCCTAGGAAGAGACACAGTGGACCTTTATCTGTAGTACATCCAAAGGAAAAGAAAAACCCCGCAAAACCTTTGTTCGGTGGCCTTCCTGTGAGGTCATACATATTACATAAGGGGTCGCTTCCTGTTGCACTGACCTGGTGCGCTCGGGTCAGACGTGGGACGCTGTTTCTCAGCAGTAGGGTCTTGTCTGATCACCTTTTGTTGGGATGTCCTGTGGCAACATCCGGTAAGGAGCAAATTCAGTCTGTGGTACGTATTGTCTTCTGTAGACAGGAAGGGTTCAAGGGCTAGTTGACTCGAGTCGCAAAGGAAAAATACACCATTGGGTCTCTTTTTTTAATCTAGGAGATACATGGGCAGGGCTACATTTCTGTGGGGTAAAATCTAGAAGGGATACAGCTGTGGATCCGCACATCCAACGCAATCTCACGGCAATTTGTAACTTTTTGATTTAGTGGCTAATTTGTATGAATTCGTACGATCTAATTCGTACAATTTAGTATGATTTGCTCATCACCCAATGATGGTAAGGGTTAGGGGTGGGGTTAGGTGCCACGCCTCCTTTTTAAAATCGTACATTTTCATACGACTGAACTTGTGCGAATTCGTATGAATACGCCACTTAACTGAAAAAACGTAAAATACTTACATTTCCTCGTGAGATCAGGCTGTCACATCAATATAGCATCATTTTTGTGACATTGTATAACAATAATTAATATTTTTACATTGCCCCCCCCCCACACACACAAATAGAAACACGGTTTTTGAGGCTAAGGCCCAGCTAAAGTCTCTCCTGATGGAGGATCAGAGCACACTACTGAGTGTACACCTGTTTTTCACATAAGCCTCTTTTTGCCGCCGTGCCTCTTATATCTTTAAGCCATTCTCCAGGTGCGGCTCAAGTTTGCCATTGCTGTGTACTTAACATTGCACAATGAGTGATTACACTGGAAACTGCTTCACCCAGAATTATTATAACACCATGAGGAAAAATCAACTCAAACCATCCAGTCATCTAGAATCCATCCACCCATCAACTTATCCATCCATCCATCCATCCATCCACCCATCAACATATTTATCCATCCATCCATGCATCAACATATCCATCCATCCATCCATCCACCCACCCATCAACATATCCATCCATCCATTCAACCATCCAACCATCAACATATCCATCCATCCATCCCCCCTTCAACATATCCATCCATCCATTCAACCATCCAACCATCAACATATCCATCCATCCCCCCTTCAACATATCCATCCATCCATACAACCATCCAACCATCAACATATCCATCCATCCATCCCCCCTTCAACATATCCATCCATCCATTCAACCATCCAACCATCAACATATCCATCTATCCATCCCCCCTTCAACATATCCATCCATCCATTCAACCATCCAACCATCAACATATCCATCCATCCATCCCCCCTTCAACATATCCATCCATCCATTCAACCATCCAACCATCAACATATCCATCCATCCCCCCTTCAACATATCCATCCATCCATACAACCATCCAACCATCAACATATCCATCCATCCATCCTTCCATCCCCCCATCAACAAATCCATCCATCCATCCGTCCGTCCAACCATCAACATATCCATCCATCCATTCAACCATCCAACCATCAACATGTCCATCAATCTATCCATCCTTCCATCCACCCATCAACATATCCATCCATCCATTCGTCCATCCACCCATCAACATATCCATCCATCCATCCCTCCATCCGCCATCAACATATCCATCCATCCCTCCATCCACCCATCAACATATCCATCCATCCATCAACATATCCATCTATTCCATCCATCCACCCATCAACATATCCATCCATCCACCCCTCCATCCACCCATCAACATATCCATCCATTCATCCACCCATCAACATATCCATCCATCCATCCATCCATTCATCCATCCGCCCATCAACATATCCATCCATTAATCAACATATCTATCCATCCACCAACATATCCATCCATCCATCCATCCATCCATCCACCCTTTAACATATCCATCCGTCCATATATCCATCCATCAACAAATCCATCCATCCGCCCATCAACATATCCATCCATCCATTCATTCACCCATCAACATATCCATCCATCCATGCATCCATCCATCCATCCATCAACATATCATTCCATCCATTCATCCTTCCATCCATCAGTTCATCTATCCATCAACGTATCCATCTATCCCTCCATCCTCCATCCAGATCTTTAAACTCTGCATACTGCATTGTCACTTGTATCCGTGCACAACATGCGGTTTAAGCTCACAACCTCAGTATTGCACAACAACGGCTTAATATCCTGCATGCTTTACTGAGTACTGTCACTAAAGCTTCTGTCAAAACCAAACCCACAACCTCAATATAATATTCATATTTCCACTTCTGAATGCCCTATTCAGCGTATGCAACACATTCTTACTCCTAATTCATCATATATTGATGCTTGGACAGGATCCCCTTTGACAATAACTTATGAAAGCTAAAAAAACTTATGTCTAAAACACACTTAAAATGGTACCGTGGGCCTTAAAAAGTGACACAGCATAAGTATAAAACAGACCTAGTTTTTCACATTTTTTTGTGATTTTTTGTTATAGAAAAGACTGTATATATATATTTATATATATATATATATATATATATATATATATATATATATATATATATATATATATATATATATAATCTATTCATTCACCTATCAACATATCCATCCATAATATATATATATATATATATATATATATATATATATATATATATATATATATATATATATATATAGATAGATAGATAGATAGATAGATAGATAGATAGATAGATAGATAGATAGATAGATAGATAGATAGATAGATAGATAGATAGATAGATAGATAGATAGATAAACACTCCCCTTCACTCTAGCATTAATTCACTGAGTTATTATAATTAGCATTCTCGTGTGTATTGCCTTTTCTTGTTGAATTGCTGAATGCCTCCACAATTGTAAGTCTGCTAAACAGCTAAATGTAAACGTATATCTCATCCTTATATCTAACTAAGTGTAGTGAAGTATAAAAGCGGGGGGGATTGCTTGTTGAGCGGTCTGCAGCTGTCTTGGGTCTGAGTGTCATGCATGTATGAAATGTCTCTGCGGTGGTGTCGGTCTGTACACTAGAGGATGTGTTTGGCTTTTGACAATGAGCTCCCTAGGAATGCACCACTGCAGGGGCCAAGTGGGCGTGTTGAGCTGCTGATACAGAGAGCCAAGTTTGGTTGGCTCTGTCTGGTGCGCGCACACACACACACACATATACATATATGCATATATATATATATATATATATATATATATATATATATATATATATATATATATATATATATAGTATAATGAGGATGATGATGGTTCTTGATGCACAGTGACACCTGAAGGATATATATATATATATATATATATATATATATATATATATATATATATATATATATATATATATATATATATATATATATATATATATATATATATATCCCTCAGGTGTCACTGTGCATCAAGAACCATCATCATCCTCATTCATCTAAAAGCCATATCACAACATGGACTACTTTGACAAACCTTTGTCAAGCACCACAATACATAGTTACATCCACAAATGCCAGATAAAAACTGTATTGTGCCAAAAAAAAGCCCTATGTTTACGGTGTCCAGAAGTATCGTGAACTTCTTTGGGCTCGGAGGCATCTGGGATGGTATATCACACAGTGGAAACATGAACTCTGATCAAATGTATCAGTATTTCAGGTATTTTTGGGGGAGAAATGGATGCCGTGTGCTACTGCTGCTTGCAGTCCTGACCTGTCTCCAACAGAGAATGTGTGGTGTGTTTTGAAGCGCGAAATGCGACAGCAAATAAAGACCCCATACTGTTGCCCACTTTAAGACTTGTTTGCTGGAAGAATGCAACAAAATGACACCTGAAACACTTCAGCACTTGGTGTCTTCAGTCCCTGAATGCCTTTTGAGTGAAAAGGAACGGCAGCATTTAAAAGTGGTGAATGCTTTACTGCAACAACGTTTTTTTAAATGTGTTACAAGAACTAAAATTGGAATACAGGTTTATTTAAAAAAAATAAAAATATCTAATATAACAATAATAACAATATAGCAATCCTTGAACCAATTTCATTGTAAGCTGTTTGCTTTTCTGTCTGTTCCATTGCTCCGTTTGTTAGATGTTTGCTCCAGCTTTCTTCTTATATATAAAAACACTCCCCTTCACTCTAGCATTAATTTACTAAGAGTTATTATAATTAGCATTCTCGTGTGTATTGCCTTCTCTTGTTGAATCGCTGAATGCCTCCACAATTGTAAGTCGCTTTGAACAAAAGCGTCTGCTAAACAGCTAAATGTAAACGTATATCTCATCTTTAAAACTAACTAAGTGTAGTGAAGTATAAAAGCGGGGGGGATTGCTTGTTGAGCGGTCTGCAGCTGTCTTGGGTCTGAGTGTCATGCATGTATGAAATGTCTCTGCAAATTGGAATACAGGTTAATTTTAAAAATAAAAATATCTAATATAACAATAATAACAATATAACAATAATACAAACATTAATAAAAATCACAAGGAACAAAGTAAATAATGTTTGCTGTATTGTCCGCAATGAACAACAAGTTAAAGTAAATTTTGAAATTAATCAGTACTTTATTTTTTTTCATTTGAATTTTCCATATCGTCCCTACTATTTCTGATTGGGGTGATTGGGGTTTCTGATTGGGGTTGAAAATATATATATATGTATATATTTGAGGTAGAAAGATATTATAAAAATAATGGAAAACTACATATATATATATATATATATATATATATATATATATATATATATATATATATATATATATATATATATATATATATAGTTTACCATCATTTTTATAATATCTATCTACCTCAAATAATATCAAAATGTGCCACACATTCTCTATTGGAGACAGGTCGGGATGGCAGGCAGGCCATTTAATTAAAATATTCTTTGTAATATATATATTGTGATTTTTGAAAGTAGTACAGCGTTTTGTTAATGTTTATTATTACCATTTGTTGAGTCTTCCCATACAGTTTGACATAGCGGTTGGACTTAGAAGCTGCTTTGGTCTTAGGCCCCGTTTACACTAGTGCGTTTTAGTTTTAAAACGGCGTTGTAGAATGAAAACGATCCGCGTCCACACTCGCGTTTTACCCAGCGTTTCTGAACAGCTCTCCGTCCACACCAAAATGCTGAAAACGCACATCACGTGACCACACACACACACTCTCGGGCAAGCGCTCCAGCTTTTTAACCCAGATGAGAGCTCTGCTTGTCGGACTGCTCATCAAGCATCTCCCGCTGGATCTAATCTCACTATATTTGCTAAACGTGATATTTCATTCATGTTGTTGTCTTTATCTAACGACATAGGCCAATTCCCTGACTTTGGTCATTGGAATCTATTAAGTTACTTGTTCACGGGTAACATGTTTTGGTTAAGCGCAAAGATAAGTTAATGATTAATCCAGGTACATTGACTGATCGCTTGCCTTTATTTCCTACAATGTATAAACTTATTGTATGTTATACTTTTATAATTATCGATTATTAAAACTGATATTCAGCAAAAGAGAGGCTGTGTTTCGTATTTTCACTGAAATTGAAAGGAGGCAGTTGTTATCGGCTCCGTTTTGTTATAAATATCCACACAGTGAAGATGACGCTCATATATGCAGCACGACGCCTCAACATTTCTGCTGTCTGTTAAGTTGCTAATATTAAAATGAAAATAGGCAGTTCCTTAAATCATGTTTACATTTTATTGTTGAGAAAGTGAAACAACGTAGCCAAGGTGATGTGAATGAAGTTATAAAGTACACTGTTCCCTTTGAAGATTTACCCGTGTCCTCCTCGTTATGTTTTCCATATCAAACTGAGAAGGGGGAGACTGCAGCCTTGATCAAAACTTGCGAAGTCTTAACTTACAAGAAGAGGATGCGAGACTGAACTGTGTGTGGGCTACTTAATATTCAGGAAAAGCCCCAATCAGAGAGGCGAACGTTTGCAGCCCCGCCTCCGTTTTCAGATGTCTCCGTCTTTCCCCATCCACACTGAGACGGAGCAGCAGCGTTTTAGAATGAAAACGGCCTCTCCAGCGTTTTCAAAAAGCTCCGTTTTCGGCGCCCGAGAACTCCGGCGTAGTGTGGACGGATGGCGTAACCGTAGCAAAACTTATGCGTTTTCAAACTAAAACGCACTAGTGTAAACGGGGCCTTAGAAGCATGAGGTCACACTTAACAAGCGGATTGCACATGCAACATAAAGTGTTGTGGTTCACAAATATAAATTAATTGATTCGTATTTTTTCATGAAAAAGATTCATTTGATTTACTTAATGTTTTTAAGATAAGTGGTTGCAAACAATTGATATGGGCTGAATTTAAAAAATCTAATTAAGTTGAACATTACCAAATTTAACTTGTATTTTTTTATACAGCTCATATAAAAAGTTTGCAACCACTTACCCTAAAACATTAAGTAAATCCAATGAATCTTTTTTTTTTCCTTCAGTGTATTGCTTCCTAATGTTCAGCAAGAGTAAAAGTAAAAGACAAAAAGCATTGGCCAGCTTAGATAGATGGAGCATTTCATCACCAATGTTGACAGGGAAGAATCTTTCCATTAGAACTCAGTAAATTTATGAGCGACAAGTAAAACGTTTTTTTCGTTGGACAGCCCAGCTATAGGCTTTACAACTGTCTGCATTTGGAGCGCTGAAAATCCATTGGGGTCGGGTGTTAGCACAGACCAGGCCTCTGATACAGACCGGCTATAAATGCTGATAAGAAGTGCTTTCCGGAGCGGGAAGTGATGCAAGACAGTAGCCCTTTGTTTAAAACGGCGCTCGCTTGGGTTCGAGCCATAGAGTTTGCAGAATGAGTGTGCATGGCGAGAGCATTCATGCTGAAAGATTTGCACAATCTCTGCGTTTCTGGCTTTTCCCTCGCTTCGGATCATTTTATTTGTTTCCTACTTTTTACATTTACATTCATGCGTTTAGCAGATGTGTCTGCGCATGCTGTAAAAGGTGTACGTTTTATTGAAACGAGTATACCGCTGTGCTACATGGTAAAAAATATCCGTAAATTATCAGTTTTTCATATTTTGTGATTCAGGTTTTTATTTTTCCCTATTTATTTCTGCTTTTGAACTGCATTATGGGATCTTGATCGTTCTTCCAATAACGTTTAACCTCAAAAAGTTGTACAAAGTGACTTTTATGAACATTTTTAATAGTTTGCAGTGCTATATTGCCTGGGTTGGTTTTGTATATTATGCTCAAAACCTTGTTCTGTTATTTTACAGACTTATATTATAAAATATATAGTTATTATTTATTATACATTATATAATTCCCAACTATTCAAATGTCAATTAAAGTCACTTTGTTAAAGGGCCATGAAACCCCCTCGTTTCAGCAGGGTGTTTTCACACCTCTACTTTGGAAAAAGTCAGAAAAGTGGGCGTGTCCAGCTCTGTTTAGGGGGAGTGTCGGAGGAACTAAAGTGGGAGGGTGTGGGAGTGTCTATTTAGGCACGCGCGAGTTTCAGAGTCAAAATACACAGACAGGAGAAAGTGATGGTGTTTAACCTACATGGACATCTGTAGTCGAATTATTTGCCAAATTATTAAATGTTGGACTTTAACTGCAGTTTGGCTCTTTCATTCAGGGAATTCATTCATGTTCCTCGCGACAAACGAGATATTTGATTCGAGGAGCTGCTCTAAGCGTGTATTTTTCATGCAATGTTTGATACCGCACGGCGAATGAGAGAAAAAAAACTCAGCATTTCCCGGAAACTTAGATGCACACGGCAGGTAGCGTCAGAAAGCCGCGTGTGTTATTCCGGTCACTAAATGCGGTAAAAACCCTACACGAGGTTGCAAACGGTGCGCATTCGTGAGAGGCAATCGAGACGTGAAAATGCGCGCACAGCGGCCTCTCGCAGATTAGCGAAAACAAAAACTGCACAAATACGTACCTCCCAGGACGTATTTCACAGTCTCCAGAAACGTCCGCGGGGCTACGTTTCCAGAATGAGCCAGGGTTGGATTTATTTTATCTTTGCCATGATGACAGAACATATTTGACATTTTGTCAAGATACTAGTATTGAGCTTAAAGTGACATTTAAAGGCTTAACTAGGGTAATTAGGGTAAAGTTAGGGTAATTAGGCATTGTATAACAGTGGTTTGTTCTGTAGAAAATTTAGTGATCATAATGTAAGTGTGACCAAAGTAAACTCTCCCACTTTCAGCGCAGCTTTTCTGCTCTCACATGCATGAAGTAGAGGAAGTTTCACCAACCGCTCAGCTTCTAAATTCCCTCCCGTCCTGCAAATCACTGTGTTTCTCTTTCTCTCTCTCTGTCTCTGCGTTCATATTCGAGAAGTAGAAGCCGCGGGGAGGGCATGAGTACAGCAGCAGATGTGCTCAGGAGTTTTGCAGTTTGTCATCTGCAGACGGACATTTTCTTGAATCAAGACAGCATGGATGAGTTCACTTCGGAAATGCGCATGCAAGCCCAAGACATTGTGCCAAACGACTGGCCACGTGATTTAGAGAGAGCGGATGCCAGGTTGAGACGCTACAGGAGAACGTTCAGGTCTTTATTTAAATCAGTCCAGCCCAATTATGTTTCAATTACACTCAATTCAAGTTTACTTGTATTGACCTTATTCTCCGCAGACGAGCGGGCGCTGCCATTTGAACCTTTTTGGCACGAGACTTCCGGTCTCATTCACTTCCATTCATTTTTGGACATTAAAAACTGCTCGTTTCGCTGTTTGATGTTGATATTTCCTTGTTATATTATTCTACTTGGTCTGTATAGTCATGCAAACATTTGTTTGTAGAGCAAGTAGTTTGACCGTTTTTTGCCGTTTATTATTTCTTGTCATTTCTCTGATAGGCGACTGAAACAGAAGTTCTAAGACAATCGCGAAAACAGGCGCACTTCCGCATTTTAGAATAAGGTCAATAGAGTTTCCACAATAATTATTGTTTCAAATCGGCTTTACAAAAGGTGTACATTACTGCATTACGATCAAATTTGGAAAAATTAAGTTTCTTTTAATAGAACATTCATTTTTTGGAAATAGGCTCATTTTACAGCTCTCCTACACTGTAAAACACATCATTTTCTGTATTTTGTGTGTAGTCAGTTTATTTACTGTTGTGAATTGGGATGTTGATCTCTGCTCTGTCGACATTTGATGTTAAAAATTCAACTCTAGAGTTAAACAAAGTGACTTTTACTGACATTTTAGTCATTTAAGATAATGATATAATGTATGATAAATGATATATGGAGAAATAAGATCTAATCTAGATTAATCTCACTGTAATGTTGGAATTAATCTTGGTTAATCAGACTGTAATCTTAGAATTAATCTAGGGTAATCTCTCTGTAATCTTGGAATTGATCTAGAATAATCTCACTGTAATTTTTAAATTATTCTAGGGTAATCTCACTGTAATCTTGGAATTAATCTAGATTAATTTTACTGTAATCTTGGAATTAATCTAGATTAATTTTACTGTAATCTTGGAATTAATCTAGATTAATTTTACTGTAATCTTGAAATTAATCTAGAATAATCTCACTGTAATCTTGGAATTAATCTAGATTAATCTCACTGTAATCTCGGAATTAATCTAGAATAATCTCACTGTAATCTTAGAATTAATATAGGTTAATATCTCTGTAATATTGAAATTAATCTAGATTAATCTCACTGTAATCTTGGAATTAATCTAGAATAATCTCACTGTAATCTTGGAATTAATCTAGATTAAAATGGCTCATCTGAATTTATTAATTTATTAATCATAATTGAACATTTACTAATGCATTATTAACATTCAACTCCATGCTTGTTAACATTAGTTAATGCACCGTGAGTTAACATGAACTAACAATGAACTACTGTATTTTCATTAACTAACATTAACTAACATGAATGAATACAGTAGTAGATGTATTGTTCATTGTTTGTTCATGTTAGTAAATGCATTAAATAACATTAACTAATGAACCTTATTGTAAAGTGTGACCGAGATATTATATGAGAGACTTGCTTTGTTAACCAAATAAGTGGATCAAATTGGATTTGCATTGTAGATATTAAATAGTTACAAACATATTATTTGTTTATTTTATATATTTTTATATATTGTATATTTTTATTTTTATATGTTTTTAGTTATGATACTCCCAAAATCATTCCGCAAAAAATCTGCAGATTTTTTACAAAATTGTGTGCAGAATTAGCAAAAAATGTTCACAGATTCTGTCTGGTCCTACTCATTAGTCAAGAATACAGCATGTGTAGCTGTATTTATAACTGCTTACTAACGTCTATTAATTAATTAATGCTTAACAAATAATGAATTGACTATTTGCTAATGCTTAATAAATGATTCATAGTGTGTTATAAAGTGTTACCCAGTTTCTTTCTTCTGTTGAACACATGAAAAAGATATTTTGAAGAATATTGGTAATCAGTAACTAAGTATTATTATTTTTTTTTTTTTACAATTCCAGTTAGCAGAATGCTTCATCGTCATTCTTTCATTTTTCCTTCGGCTTAGACCCTGTATTCATCAGGGGTCACCACAGTGGAATGAACCACCAGCTTATCCAGGATATGTTTTATGCATCGGATAGCCTTCCAGCTGCAACCCAGTACCGGGAAACACCCATATACACTAAATCTCTCTCACACACACACACATACACTATGGCCAATTTAGTTTATTCAATTCACCTATAGCACATGTGTTTGGACCAGGGATGCCCAAAGTTGAGCCCCTCTGAGAAGACATTCAGAATGAAGTTTGCAGCCTTCAACAGAGATCATCATTTCTAATTTAACATAACCTTTTGTTTGTTTGTTTAATCGTTGATCTACGAAAAAAGCCAACTGAAATAAAAACATTTCAATTAAATGTTTTAAATGAATCCGATTTTGTAGCGGACAATACATCAAACATCGACGAGCAAATCAAGGCCAACGCAGGATCTGCTTCTCTTGGGTATTTAGCATTGACCAACATTAAGTTATAAATGCGTTTGTTTTTGTTTTTATTGTAAGAAGTTCATTATAAAATGAAATAAAATTATAAGTATTTTTTCTATTTATTTTTCAAGTTAGGAAATTACAATGGCAGCTTTAATGTAATCGTTTGGCATATTTACCTAAGGCCCACTCTCTAAATCAAGTTTGGTTTTTGACTCTTCATAAAAAAAAAAGTTTGGTCACCCCTGGTTTGGACTGTGGGGGAAACCGGAGCACCCGGAGGAAACCCACGCCGACACGGGGAGAACATGCAAACTCCACACAGCCTGGAATCAAACCAGCGGCCATCTTGCAGTGAGCCATTGTGTCGCCCCATTTTCATTCGTGTTCAACAGAAATAAAAAACAAGCTCATAAAGGTCTTGCTGTTGAGTAAACACTGAACTCATTTTTACTTTGGGGTGAACTAAATTCCTTTAAGACTTG
Organism: Danio rerio; assembly: GCF_052040795.2. Taxonomy (NCBI): domain Eukaryota; kingdom Metazoa; phylum Chordata; class Actinopteri; order Cypriniformes; family Danionidae; genus Danio; species Danio rerio. The sequence continues at coordinate 49,485,090 of NC_141041.1, read as the reverse complement.
CTGTTAATGATTTCCAGAGACACTGAAGACACAACACACAGAGTTGTATATTTAACAATATATATATTTTCAGATTTTCAATGTACATTCCGTTTCGACATAAGCTTTTTTTATTCACAAACAAAAGTAGGCATCTAAATAAATACTATATAAAATAGAACTTCAAAATAAATATATCTATAAAGGGACATTTTCATATGTGTGAGAGATTTGTACTTTTTTTTTTCCTTTTTGCTTATTTTTTTTTAAAACAAAACAAAAGCACATTGCTCTTATCTTTAATCTTCGCATTAACAATGAAGCCAAAAAAAAGGAAACGCAGAGAGTACAAGCCCAGTTTGGAAGGCAGCTTAAAAAGTCTAAAACAATATGGGTTTCCGCTGACCAAGAAACTGTACCACAAATAGACCTCCCATAGATGATGGTGGATTAAAAAGGAAGTTCTGCGCAGCCATTTTTATAGCCGTATCGTTCTTCATAGTCAAAAGAGAAGTGTGAAAGATGAAAAATAAGAGAGAAAGCTAAAGAAAACACCAAATAGGATGGACTGGAATGTTATTTGAGAGGGATCCCTGTTCCTCCCAGACACGTTCATGCACAGCAGCTGTATACGTCAATCAAGCCCTGAAGATGTTGCACCATTTTAGGAGGAAGGAGGGGGAAAGCAAAAAAACCAAATGCCGTTCCTTGAGCGAATTCGATTCGATCTACAGTTTCAGGGGCACGGAGGAACCGGGATTAGCCTTGCCTCTCTCGTGCTAATGAGGCATGGCTAGCATTAACAGAGGTATTTTTATTGCCTGGCACACTTTTCTAAATCAAGTGCTTGTAATTGAAATACCTAAACGCCTTTCTACGCCACAGCCACATAACCCCAACCCCCCCCTCGAAAACAAAATATATATATATATATTTATAATAATTCATTTATATACTTTTGTACTGAATCGTAATTAAACGGTACCATGCAATTTTCTCAGGACACTTTTTCAAGATAGCTAGTTTTTTTTTTTCTGGATGACTATTTACAAGTAACCTGCATAGGTCAACAACGAAACAAATAATCTATGGTACATTTGCAACTCTTCCCAATGCGGCTATATGCGTACGCTATCCACGGCGGGTTCGATTGCAAACGTATACCCTAGCCTTATACATTCAAGACTAAGAACAGTAGTGTATTTCTGCTTTTCGGATTTGTGCAAATGTTGGAATATGAGAAAATACAGACCAGCGAGGTCCTAGTTTCGCGGGTTAAAAAAAAGGCAGGCGTTATTCGTTCCCTTCGTGCCCTCTAGGGATCTTGGTGAAGTGTGCACCGTACCTTTAAGAGCTTACTAATTGGCTAGAGTACAACAACGCACGCCCACTCGAGTTAACCAAAAACCCCACGGTGCACTCCTTTGGCAATATCTCTATACACATGACGACAAAAATAGAGCAGTTTGATACTAGGGCGCGTGTTATGTTTGGTAGCGGTAGTAAACTAGAGAGTTTTTTGTTTGTCTTCCATCTACAGTGAAACACTTTGTACATCTACTGTACATAATACTGTGCTTTTGCCTCGTCATCATGGTGATTGGCGTGTTTATTAAGCTAGCTTTATAGCTTGTCTCACTGCTGGCGCAGCTCCTCTCGTAGCTTATGAATGTCCTTGCTATATAGTCACCAAACTCCTTCCAAGCTGAATTCACATGTAATTTCAGATAAACTGATGATCCCTGAGGTCATACAACGAACTGAACCGCTAAACATTTGGAAGAATCTTTATGGAAGTATGCTATGGCATGTCATCAAAGGGACTCACGAAAGCTTTTTCACCTATTAGCCATCAAATAAACAAACCAACATTCGGTCCCCCACTGAAGATTGAAAACATCCTGCCACGAGGATACCTGGCGTCTTTCGCAATGGGGACTCGGAATCCTTCAGTGGCACGCAATCACCTCCCATGTTTGCATTTCAAACAACACAAGAAATAAAAGCTCTAGAACAAGCTCGTAAATGCACTGTGCACAGAGATGAAGTCTGGTTATTTTGATTGTGACATGTGTTATCAGCTTGGAATTCGCTGCACTTTCTGTCTTCCGGATCCGGAGAGGGATTGCCAAAGTGGAGAACGCTTCTGAATGGGTGGTTTCTCAAAGAGAAAACAAACAGAGATCTTTTGGAAATGCAGCATTCTGTGTTTGCAAGGTCCTTTAGTAGAGGCTAATACGTAGAACCATCGTGAGGAGAAGAACTTCTTTGCAGTACGTGAAATGATCATTTGTGCCCTTCAGTCAAACATTGCTACTGATTTCAACACCTTAAGTACCATGATTTTGGGAGGAAGGTCCTGCAAACCATCATGAGGCTTGTTTTTCTGGCTGACAGGCCTTGATTTCTGCCACCTTGCAGGACTGGGTGCTTTTGCATCGGCATCCTGGGCGGCTGACGCCGTCGTAGCATTTCTGCGAAAGCTTGGCACAGCCAGTGGCAGGTAAATAGCACACCAGGCAGGGCAAAACCAATGAGACGGCTGCCATGAAGGACCAGCGTGCGCAACAGTTCGAGTGCGAACAGGAGCATGGTTTGTCCGCGCAGGAGCCTTCCTCGTCCTCATCAGTGCAGTGGTAGAAAACCCCCTTGACTAGACACATGCAAGTCACCGAGTCCACTAGGTTTTGTGCGGAGCACAGACACTCTTGGTTGCAAACCCAACAAGAAGGCAAGGTTCGGGGCAGCGTGCATTCGGTGCATCGGCATTTCCCGCATTTCTCGCACAGCAGCACATGCTTTTTCTTCTCTTCAGGCAAGGCTGCCAGTGTCTTAATGTTCTTGGAGCTCAGTATCTTGGGCTGCTCCGCAGCTAGAGTCCTGCCGTGGGAATTCCCGGTCGTATACGGATCCACAACAGGAGTAGGAGCTGCGTGATCCAGCAGCCGCTGATCTGAAGACGTGCTACTGCTGCTGCTGATGGAGCTAGGCCGACCGCTGAAGGAGATCCAGGGGTGCGTGGTGGCATCTGGCACCTCACAGCGGGATAAATTCGGATGGTGTGGGGCTCCCAGCAGGACCTCCTGGCCCCTGGGGTTTGCCTTGTGGCTCGGTGGCTGTTGTGAAATCACAGCAGGGGTGTCGATGTAGTCGTTCTCCAAATGCAAAGCTTTCATTTGGTCTATAGGGTAGATGGTCAGCGGGTGCTGGAGGCGTCCGTAGGGAACGCGGCTGTCCAGTAACGGCTGCACCATGATGGAGGAGGAGACGCCGGGAATGTGGTGAGGAACCCTTGACTCCATCTGTAGGTCGTGTTCCTCATATACCAGAGCTCAGCATTTAGCACTCCTGCAACGATTAAAAAGCATGACGTGTTACTGTAAATCTCGCCTTTATTTATTTATTTACTTATACAACAAGGAAAGTGCCATTGAGATACAATACATCTCTTCTACTAGGCAGTCATGGTCAAGACAGGCAGCAAAGAGTTACAGAAAAATGCACATCCCAACACAAACGGATATAATATAAACCTTAATCAATTATTAAAACGTGCACTGTTCTAAATAGGCAGACTTTAAAATATTGTTAAACAAGCGATAGATAGTACAGATTTCGCATGTGGTGTATTTTAAAGCTCATTCCATACATATGAAGCGTACTTGGAGAATGCAGATTGACCTAACTGGCATTGACCTAAAATGGCATCTTGAGTAAAAGTGCATCTGCTGATATGGCATTATAGGTATGGAGCCAACACAAACTAGATATATACCAAGCGAAGCTTTAAAAATAGAAACTAACACATGTTGTTTTCTCCTTAACTGTAATGAAGTGCGTTCTGTCATTTTAGATTACAGTATCATGTGTGTGCGATTAAATAAAGAAGACGTCTTACTGTAAATCTGGCTTTATTGTTAGGATGCTAGGAATGCAAGCTCATCTAAATCAAAGTGGTGTACAGTATGAAATAATTAGGATCAGGGCTTTACATTAACACCCGCCAACCCGCCAAATACGGGTAGACTTCAGCTTTAGACAGACAATCCCACTAGCCACTTTTGCTGGTTGTAAATACTTTTAAAATTGTAGTTTTCCTAAAAGCAGTCCTGATTCTTTTAAGAGCTCAACATTTGTCTTTTTGTAAGCAACACCGGTTGCTTTCCCTTTGAACAGATTATTAATTGGCCTAACGTTAACCGTGTGCATGTGATCCTTTCATTATCACACACGGTATGTTTCACCGGCTGTCATTTGCTTACGGTTTTATTTGCTTTCATTTTTGTTAAAATGGTTTAATTATCTTTTTTTTTGTTTACTATATTGTTTTAATGGGTGATGAACTCTCCATTTATGTGCAGTTAACTGCTGATCCGAGAGATCTTTAGCCACGACAGATTACCGTGCTTATTTTGATACATGACAATAGTTGTTTTTTTAAAAGTCAATTACTTTTCTTTCTTTTTTAAGAAATGTTTCGTTAAATAAAAAGTATACAGCTATCTTTTGACACATAAAAAATTTGTGGCTATGAAATAATTATTGTTGAGTGTGGTTATAGAGATAAATTCAGGTACATCGTTAATTTTGAGCTCTAAAAAAAGTCATTAGAAATAAAAACTAATTGAAAAAACTGTACAAAAGCACGCACATCTCTCTTAATTGGGTGCTCAGCCAAAACCGCAAAAAGTGCAAATTAAATGTAAATCAAAGGCGGCAACACCAAGGCTCCAAAAATACAAATTTATTAAATTAAAAAGGCTGACACAGAGCATGTTAATAAATTTGTATTTTTGGAGCTTGGTGTTGCCGCCTTTGATTTGCAAATAAAAACTAATTGCAATATAACACTATGAAACCACGACTCCTTTGCTCATGCTCATGAATGAGGACGCGTGTGGACATAACACAACATTTAAAGTAATTTTAAGGATGTCAACGTCAAATCTATGCATATAAAATATATTTTCCCAACAACAAAATTGTGGCTAGTGAAAATGCAGAGTGGCTAGTAACATTGGAAAATTACTAGCCACAGTGGCCGGTGATTAAAAAAAAGTTAATGTAAAGCCCTGATTAGGATGATTTGTAATTAAAGTGATGGTTCATGCAGAAATAACAATTTGCTCACAATTAGTCTCCCTCAAGTGATCCCATACTTCTGGGGGTTTTTTTTTTTCAGTTAGATTATTTTTCAGGAGATATTTTGAAACTTGTTAGAAGCTAGTAGTCACTAATATTTAATAGCAAGAAAAACAACTAGTTTAGACATTTCTCGAAATGTGTGTTCAACTGAGAAATAAAGAAGCTTACACATGTTTGTGAGAGGTGATGGTTGAGTAAATTGTGATTTTTTGATGGGTGAACTATCCCTTTAAATATTACAAACATTAAAAGGAGAGAGGGGGAGAGAGAGAGAGAGAGAGAGAGAGAGAGAGAGAGATCATGTAAACCTTCATTCAGCTTAAATTCATTAGTATTAGTTTACATGCCTGTAATTGTGTTGTGTATTTTATTGAGAGTAAACCAAGCATGGCATAAACCAGAAATTAAGATTTACAAATTGATGTTAAACGATCGACTACAAGCCGGACTAGTCGAATTGCGACTCTCTGGACGTTATTCAAGCGTTTAATCCAGTGTAACATTTTTGTTGGACGTCATGTAAAATGCGTATGTTTGATAACAGCTGCATTTAGGAGAAACTCAACCTGTTGCGTGATTTTCCCGTGCTATATTTAAATGTCATAGCTTGCGTTGTCTTATAAGCAGCTCGGACGCCTCTGGAGTGCTGCGGTGTGGTCTAAAACGGCGATTAATACGCTGCCTCAATTACAGTTCCACACAAAGCAAAACAGAAATGAGGCGGATACATTTAGGCTACTTGGATTACAAAACACCTAGAACCTCTCCACAGCGACGACACGCGAACTAATATCCGTCCATGCTCACTATAAGACACGTTTAAAGGTTTATATGCGCGAGCTGCAGTGAAGCGTCACGCGCTTACATTCAACAGAACGCGAACAAACGCGACGCGCGCGCACAGATTTGTGATACGCCACACGAAATGCTGTGCGTTCCCGAGCAAATGAAGCGACGTGTGTGCGTTTAACCTCGAATACTCGTATGCTAGACGTGTGCATTTTAGTGTTGGGTCATCCACGATCATGTCGTGGTTAGTGTTCGTGGTTAAATATTTACTCGAGGCACAAATGCACTACAAAGCGTTGCTGAAGAACGGCTGTATCGGCGCTTTGTGATAAACCAGAAACTACTGGATTCGACACAATGGTATAGCGCATATATATATATATATATATATATATATATATATATATATATATATATATATATATATATATATATAGATGAAATAGATTTAAACTCACTTGCATTCGAAAGCAGATCATTTCCTTCTCAGATGAACAGGTCGTTGCGATATATTCCAGTGGCAAAAAGAGAGACAGATAGATCCAAACGAAGCCGCGGAGTAAAAGCGGACGTCTATCCGTGCGATGTGCACTGCAGTAAGGACACAGTCTTCTACATACGATGTTGCAACTACATGAGGGAAATGGCTTTTTATGAATGGGAGGGTAAGAAACGTACTGCGCAGATGCTTTGACAGATTTTTTTTTTCTTTTTTGTGAATGGGAGGGCATTACGACTCGGGGGTTACACTTTTATGAATGGGAGAAATCCGGATCGCGCTGCGCATGCGCCATTTCGAGATTTCATGAATGGAAGAATGGGGGCTTTTCGTCACAAGGGCAATGTCAAAGCGGATTACATGAAGAAGGCGGCTACAACTGCTTTAATTCGTCTTTTCAATACATTGCCTGTTTCATGTGTGTCGTCTTAAAAGCCTGCCTGCCCTGCTTTGGCAGGGGAATCATTTATTTCCTCATCCCGAAAAGAAAATGTTAAGCAACAGCGTGTTTACCGAGCACAGCTGCTCATCTGTTATTACTCGACATGACGCACTAGGAATGTTAAAATGCCTGGAAGTGAAGGGAGAAAACGTTTTATTACCAAAAAAAAAAAAAAGAAGAAGAAAAAAAACACTTCCGAGTTTCATCATCGCGGGTTAATATGTAAACCTCGACCGGCGTGCACTTTATCCTTATTTCCAGTTCTCAGAAAACAGGTTTTAAATACAATCTCCATTTAAGGGATGCGTTTGATTACCCATTTCCATTTTGATCGAGCTCACCCACCGGAGGAGCACACACACGCACACACACACACACACAAACGCGTTTATGACGCAGCAGCATGAGGTCATGCAGGACCAACAAAAGAACAGGATGTTGTCGATTTGTAACGATCCCACTTGCAGGAAATGTGTGTGAATTTCCTTTTTAGCATCCCCCTGTCTGCCCTTCCCCCCGCGGACAGCTAATTCCCAGCTTGTGGCTTGACTAATGCTGTCAAATGTTAATGGGCAGCCTCAAACATTAGCCCACATTTCCATGACAACATCCGCTTTCGTATTAAAACCCAATCACGATGATTTGATGGGCTAAATTTAGAGTGCTAACTCTCAAAAACACCGTCCTAAACTGTATCTGTTAGAAAATATCGCATGCAGTATTGATTAGATGGAAACCTGAGGGGGAGAGACAGAGCTAAAAATAGCTCGTTCTGTATTCAGTGGTTTCCATTTGCTGCACATGACCACAAACTGAGAACCAGGATTATCAATTAGGACCATTTAACATCTGTAGCACACCAATACACAATGGGTTCTGTGCTATCATGCCTACACCGAATCACTTAGAAATGGCTTGTTTGTTTATTAAATAATTTATTGAGGTGATTTTGGTTATATTCGCACTTTCAGACACTCTCCTTAATAATATAATTTCAGAAAAGTATTGTTTGCAAATAAGAAACAGACAAATTATCATCAGTTTATAACTATCAAAGTACAACATTGTTCGTCGTCAATTAAATAGTGCTAATGTTATTGTGAAGCCATACTGGCATGCTAATTCAGACCCAATATTCAAAGTAAACAATACGAGACCCTTAAAATGAACAAATGTGACAATATAAGACTTCATTCATTTTCCTTGCGGCTTAGCCACTTTATTAATCTGGGGTTGCCACTGCGGAATGAACCTCCAACTTACCCAGCATATGTTTTACACTACGGACAATTTAGCTTACCCAATTTACCCATAGTGCATGTGTAACCGGAGCACCCGGAAACCAGATCGGATATGCGGCCGGCCAGAAGTGCGATATGCCAGCCTGATCTCACGAGAAAACGTAAGTATTTTACGTTTTGCCAGTTTAGTGGCTAATTCGTACGAGTTCAGTTGTACGAAATTGTACGATTTTAAAAAGGAGGCGTGGCACCTAACCCCACCCCTAACCCCAACTGTCATTGGGGGATGGGCAAATCGTACTAAATTGTGCGAATTAGATTGTACGTATTTATACGAATTTGCCACTAAATCAAAAAGTTACGAATTGCCGTGAGATTGTGTTGGATATGCACATTAATAGAGCAGCATGTTTTTATGGCACTGTATAATAATAATTAATATTTTAAAGCACTGTGATGGTTGGGTTTAGGGTTGGGGGTAGGCATTAAAAAATACAGTTTATTGGGTAATTTAGTAAATAACATAAGAAAATACTCAGTACAAATACTGTTTTTACATTACTGTGACGGTTGGGCTAAGGGTTGGGGTGGTGGAAGACGTCAATAAAATACAATACATAGGAAATCGAATAAATAATAGCAAAATTCTCATTAACTTCGATCCAGCAACAATCGGAGAACATGCAAACTTCACACAGAAATGCCAACTGACCCAGCCCGGGCTCAAACCAGCGACCTTCTTGCTTTGAGGCGATTGGATGGAAAACATATGCGGAGGGTGAACAAACACCAGGGTAAGATTAAGATGAGCCCTTTAATGCATTCGAAAAGATTTGTGATCGACCAAGAAGAGGTTTCAACAAATGCACCGTCTAACAAACGTCTATTATGTTCAACACGCACATTGAATAGTTTTATTAAACTAACCAACTATATAATAATCTATATAATAATAAAAATAATGCATTATATATAATATATACATTCATTTTCTTTTCGGCTTAGTCCCTTTATTAATTTTATTAATCAGGGGTTGCCAAAGTGGAACCGCCAGCTCATCCAGCACATGTTTTACACAGCAGATGCCCTTCCAACCGCAACCCATCACTGGGTATATTATATTATATTATATTATATTATATTATATTATATTATATTATATTATATTATATTATATTATGTTATATTATATTATATTATATTATGTTATATTATATTATATTATATTATATTATATTATATTATATTATATTATATTTTAATATATTATATTATATTGTATTATATTTTATTATGTTATATTATATTATATTATATTATATTATATTATATTATATTATATTATATTATATTGTATTTTAATATATTATATTATATTGTATTATATTTTATTATGATGTATTATATTATATTATTTTATATTATATTATATTATATTATATTATATTATATATATTATAATATAATATTATATTATATAATATAATATAATATAATGTAATATAATATAATATAATATAATATAATATAATATAATATAATGTTATATTATTATATTATAATAAAATTTAATATAATATAATATAATAAAATATATTAAAATATAATATAAAAATATAGTATAATATATTATATTATATTATATATTTTTATTTTATTATATTATATTGTTTATAGTAATAAACAGCGCTCATTATTGCAAAGTGTGGAGTTGGACAGTTCCATTTTTGTGCGGAGGGGGGCTTTAAATTTGATTGACAAACTTACTCGAAGCTAAAGTGTTTTGTTAATCATCACCATAAAATTACATTCATATTCCTTACACAAGTTGCATGTTTACAATGCAGTTTTTTCTTTAATGCTATCTCCATGGTCTTTAGCCAGGGGGAGACTAAGCCTTCCCCAGCCTTACACACACTCCACCTATGATGGAAATGCTGCTTTATTTGCATATCATTTATGAGATATTCCTATTTAGTGCATATATTTAATTCACATTTTTGGATGGAAACATAGCTAATGAGTGTGAATATTAAAAAACATTAAAAAAAAGTTAATAAAAATTATAAAAGCGTACATAACTGTATCGTACATAAACCGAAAACACACTAAAATGCAAAAACTGTTCATTAGCAGATATTTTCACAGAAGTGTAGAAACCTGATTTAAAAAGCAGCAGCAGCAGCCTGTGGCCAATTGGGGGGTCCCCGCAGTTTAAGCCGAGCCCACAGGAAGGAGCTTGTGTGAGGGATCTATCTATGCAGAGAATGCAACCCTTTGGAGATGTGGGCCCTGTGTGGGAAGAAAATGAAGGCCTTTCTGGTCCCCTGCTGATAGCGAGAGGAAAGCCGAGCTCTGGGTAAGATGCTGACCTTTGACTCTTCTTCAGAGGACTGACAGGAGCGGCCCTGAACTCTCACCCACGGGACAAACCAGCGCTGAAGCGTGACCTGCTGCTGGGGGCGTGGAGCTGCCATTCAGGAGTCCAGCATTCTGGACATTCCACGCGCCGTTCCCTCATAGCAGACGCCCCTCCCCACTGGACCCACTGCAGGACCCCACTGTCCCAAACACAGGGATCATACTGGCACTGGAAAGACTTTATTTTACTTTACTTTAGCTTACTTTTATTTTACATTACCGTTATTTTACTTTACCTTTCTTTTACTTTAGTTTACTTTACCTTTAATTTATTGTACCTTTCTTTTACTTTACCTTTGTTTTACTCTATTTTACTTTACCTTACTTTTCTTTTACTTTCTTTTACTTTTCTTTGCTTTACTTTTATTTTACATTACTTCACTTTACCTTCCTTTAACTTTACCATTATTTTACTTTACCTTGCTTTTACTTTACCTTTATTTTAACTTACTTTTTTTTACTTTACCTGTTTTTACTTTATTTTACCTTTCTTTTAATTTACCTTCCTTTTACTTTACAGTTATTTTACTTCACCTTTTTTTACTTTACCTTTCTTTTACTTAATTTTACTTTACCTTACTTTACCTTTCTTTTACTTTTCTTTGCTGTACTTTTACTTTACTTCACTTTACCTTCATTTTACTTTACAGTTATTTTACTTTACCTTGATTATACCTTACCTTTGTTTTACTTTCTTTTACTTTACCTTTTTTACTTTAACATTCTTTTACTTTTCTTCACTTTTTTATTTTACTTTACTTCTCTTTACCTTTCTTTTACTTTACCTTTATTTTACCTTACTTTATTTTACTTTACCTGTTTTTACTTTATTTTACCTTTCTTTTAATTTACCTTCATTTTATTTAACCTTTTGTTTTATTTTATTTTACCTTTCTTTTACTTTACTTTAACTTCCTTTTACTTTGCCTTTCTTTTACTTTTCTTCACTTTACTTTTATTTTACTTTATTTTACTTTACTTCACTTTACCTTCCTTTTACTTTACAGTTATTTTACTTTACAGTTATTTTACCTTACTTTATTTTACTTTACCTTTCTTTACCTTTCTTTTACTTTATCTTTTTTACTTTAACTTTCTTTTACTTTTCTTTGCTTTACTTTTATTTTACTTTACTTTACCTTCCTTTTACTTTACCATTATTTTACTTTACCTTGCTTTTATTTTACCTTTATTTTACCTAACTTTATTTTACTTTACCTGTTTTTACTTTATTTTACCTTTCTTTTAATTTACCTTCATTTTATTTTACCTTTCTTTTACTTTACTTTAACTTTCTTTTACTTTAACGTTATTTTACTTTACTTTGCTTTTACTTTACCTTTATTTTACTTTTTTTCACTTTAATTTTATTTTACTTTATTTCACTTTACCTTACTTTTATTGTACAGTTATTTTACTTTACCTTGATTCTACTTTAACTTTATTTTACCTTTCTTTTACTTTACCTTTCTTTTACTTTATTCTACTTTTATTTTATTTCACTTCACTTTACATTACTTGACTTTACATTGTTTTATGGTTTTTACTTTACTTTTTACTTTTACTTTTCTTTTACTTCACCTTTTTTTCTTCACTTTACCTTTACTTTACTTTTCATTACATTTCACTAATTTTCTTGATTTTACTTTACGTTTCTTTTTCTTTATCTTTTTAATTTACCTTTGTTTTACTTCACTTTATATTTCTTTTACTTTACATTTACTTTCATTGCATGACTTTACTTTTACTTTGCCTTTCTTTTACTTCAATTTACTTATAAAATGAAAAAATGATTCACTTGATTTGCAACATTTTTTAAGATGTTTGCAAACAATTTAGTTGAACATTACTACATTTAATTTGTTTGTTTAAATTCAGCTCATACATTCTTTAACACCACTTACCTTAAAAAAATGTAGTAAATGCAATAAATTTGTTCAATGTAGGCAGAAACAGTTCCTGAGCAGCTCAAACTACAGAAAACAAACCAAAAACAATCTCAAAACAGTCCATGTGAAGAGCATCCGCTGCGTAAAACATGCTGGAGAATTCGGTGGTTCATTCCACTGTGCCGACCCCTGATTAATAAAGGCACCAAGCCGATGGAAAATGAATGAATACATGAACGAACAGAGTACAAAGGGGTCATTTTTACAGGTTGTTTGGTGCACAACAGTTTTGACAATACTTTTTGGTTCCTTCGAAAACCTTGCTGTCTGTCAATATAAAATCAATTTAAAAATCTAATTTAATCTAAAATATTTTAATTTGTGTTTCGAACGAAGGTCTCAGTGCATTGGAATGACTTGAGGCTGAGTAAATAAGAACTGAATCATCATATTTGGGGTGAACTAACCCTTGCTTGCAGACTGGATGATAAAAAAAGTTTCTTAAACTCCAGATCAGAGCATATTGTGTTTTTCTGTCTTTTAATGTGGGTGTTTTGACTTAGATGAAGTCCCCACTTCCTGTGACAGCAGCTGGTTGTCGGCTTGCAGAACTGGAAAGAATCAAAAGAAATGCGCGAGACCTGTAATTACATGTCAACCGTTCGTCTCGTCAAACAACCTGATCTTATCTAGACACAGTATAGCATCCTTTAGAGTATTCCCTGCTCACACTGTCATTTTCTTTGACTGTATTTTAATTAGACAATTACATGTTGCACCAATCCAGGTTATAATAGTTTTGCATTTTTGAATTAGTTTTTTATGTTGATGCTATTCTTTAAAAAAATTGCTGTAAATTTCTGTGTTAGTTCATTCGATTAATGGTTAACCCTTGAGTGCCGTTGGGGATGTTTTCATTCACTCTTGAGTCTTAAGCTGCGTCCCAAATGGCACACTATACACTATGCACTCATGCACTATGTACTTATGCACTTACACACTCAACAGGATAGTACATGTAGGTAGTGGCGTCCCAAATGGCACACTAATGTTTTTTTACTAAGGGGAAATTCAAACCGTTTCCCTGATGACGTTTGACAGTTGCCAGATCTGTGAAATAAACGACCGAATTATCAAATAATACCTGCAGTAAGTATTGCCGCATTCACCATCAGGAGGCGCTATAATGACTTTCGTAGGAGAAATTTGCTTTCACCGTCCAAAATAAATAAAGTTATCCAAGATGTGCGCCCAATAGCTCCGCCCCTTCCGCTACGTAAGCAAACCTGCGGTGGTTGAGTGCGTGAAGTGTCCATCGGTCCACAGTTCATTTTAGCGGCTGAATGAGTGCATCATCCAGGTAATTAAAGTGCACTTATTATTTTTAGAGTTTTCAGTGTGAACACACTACTTACACTATTCATACTACAAAATGGCGCAGAATAGTGCATAAGCATGCGATTTGGGACGCAGCTTTAATTTGGCCAGAGCTTTCTCTGTGTTTCAGCAAATTATTCAGCAAAAGGATTTTTACTGACAAATCTTATTATGATGCATATTTTAGGAAATGCTTAGAAAATTTTCAAAAATCAACAGTACCTTTTGGGCAAATTTATTACGCTTTCATTATGTTTGTGGCTGTTTTTGCCCCATTGACTTCCAATATAATCACATTATTTAATGGTCATGATTGTTTAATGATTATCATAAGGCCATTATAATTGTGCCATGATTTGATCACATTTTCAGTGAAACAAACTGTATTTGTCATTAAAATCTCCCATTAAACGTGTAAAAACTTTTCATTTGTTGTTAATGCATTAATCTTAAAGTGTTGCCATTAGGCATTGGGCTGTAATACTGGTGCAGTTGGGTGGACGCATGAACACCTCTCCAAGTAAAGTGTTATCAAATCATATAGACTGTTCATTAGTTGCTCATGTAGTAATCCTAAAGTGTTACTATTAGGCATCAGGCTATTTAATACCAGTCTGTGCCGTTGGCTGGCAAAGCAGTGCCATGTCATGATTATAAGGGTTTAATGACAGTCTTATGAACACCTCTTCAAGTAAAATGTTAATTTGTTGTTAATGCAGTAATCTTAAAGTGTTACCATTAGGCATTGGGCTATAATACCAGTGCAGTTGGGTGGAAAAGTATTGTCAGGTCATGATTATAAAGGTTTAATGATAGTCTTATTAACACCCCTATTCAAATAAAGTGGTATCAAATCATGTAGACTGTTTATTTGTTGCTCATGCCACAATCATAAATTGTTACCATTAGGCATTGAGCTATATAATACCAATTGGTGCAGTTGGGTGGCAAAGCAATGTCATGTCATGATTATAAAGGTTAAATGGCAGTCTTATGAACACCTCTTCAGATAAAGTGTTACTAAGACATATAGACGGTTCATGCTCATAAAATAATCATAAAGTGTTACCATTAGGCATTGGGCTATAATACCTGTGTAGTTGGGGAGGAAAGCAATGTCAGGATTATAAAGGTTTAATGACAGTCTTATAAACACCTCTTCAAATAAAGTGTTATCCAATCAAATAGGCTGTTCATTTGTTGCTAATGCATGAATCTTAAAGTGTTACATTAGGCATCGGGCTATATAATACCAATCTGTGCCATTGGGTGGCAAAGCAGTGCCATGTCATGATTATAAGGGTTTAATGACAGTCTTATGAACACCTCTTCAAGTAAAGTGTTAACAAATCACATAGAATGTTAATTTGTTGTTAATGCAGTAATCTTAAAGTGTTACCATTAGGCATTGGGCTATAACACCAGTGCAGTTGGGTGGCAAAATATTATCAGGTCATGATTATAAAGGTTTAACGACAGTCTTATGAACACCCCCATTCAAATAAAGTGGTATCAAATCATGTAGACTGTTCATTTGTTGCTCATGCAATAATCATAAATTGTTACCATTAGGCATTGAGCTATATAATACCAATCGGTGCAGTTGGGTGGCAAAGCAATGTCATGGCATGATTATAAAGGTTTAATGGCAGTCTTATGAACACCACTTCAAATAAAGTGTTACTAAGACATATAGACGGTTCATGCTCATGCAATAATCATAAAGTGTTACCATTAGGCATTGGGCTATAATACCTGTGTAGTTGGGTGGGAAAGCAATGTCAGGATTATAAAGGTTTAATGTCAGTCTTATAAACATCCCTTCAAATAAAGTGTTATCCAATCAAATAGACTGTTCATTTGTTGCTAATGCATGAATCTTAAAGTGTTACATTAGGCATCGGGCTATATAATACCAATCTGTGCCATTGGATGGCAAAGCAGTGCCATGTCATGATTATAAGGGTTTAATGACAGTCTTATGAACACCTCTTCAAGAAAGTGTTACCAAATCATATAGACTGTTGTTTGGTTGCTTATGCAGTATTCTTAAAGCGTTACCATTATACAATGTGCTATGTAATACCAACTGGTGCAGTTGGGTGGTAAAGCAATGTCATGTCATTATTATACAGGTTTCAAGACAGTCTTATGAACACCTCTTCAAATAAAGTATAATTGAATCATATAGACTGTTCATTTGTTGCTCATGCAGTAACCATAAGGCATCGGATTGTATAATACCAATCAGTGCAGTTGGGTGGCAAAGCAGTGTTATGCCACGATTATAAGGGTTAAATGACAGTCTTATGAACACCCCTTCAAGTAATGTGTTACTGAATCATATAGACTGTTCAGTTGATGCTCATGCAACAATCATAAAGTGTTACTGTTAGGCATCAGGCTATATAATACCATTCGGTGCAGTTGGGTGGCAAAGCAGTGTCATGATTATAAAGGTTTAATGACAGTCTTATGAACACCCTCATTCGAATAAAGTGTTACTGAATCTTATAGACTGTTCGTTTGTTCCTCATGCAGTAATCTTAAAATGTTACCATTAGGCATTGGCCTATAATACCGGTGCAGATGAGTGACAAAGCCGTGTCATGTCATGGTTATGAAGGTTTAATGACAGTCTTACGAACACTTCTATTCAAATAAAGTCTTACAGAATCATATAGAACGTTAATTTATTGGTCATGCTGTAATCATAAAGTGTTAGGCATTGGGCTGTGTAACACCAATCGGTGCAGTTGGGTGACAAAGCAGGAGGTCAATCTTTTTGCTGCCCTCAGCGCTCCTTGTTGACATGAGAAGGCCTGACCTTCATTAGTAGTGCATCATGGAGTCACTAAACAGCGGGAGCTATATTTGAGAACTGAATCAGCAATGCTGCCCCAAGCAAAGCACAGTGGATCAGCAATATCCGTCCCAAGGAGGCCTTTGTTGACAAGCTACGGGCTAAAATAAGCTCAGAGTCACGATCAGCAGACCACTTCCTGTGAGACAGCACTTTTTTCTGAATGATGAAGGAGAAGCTTGCACACATTAGTCCGGTTATTTACTTCTTCAGGATTAATAATTCATGAGGAGGAGGGACTTGCGTGTCAGTCAGGGAAATGAGATTGGTCAATTGGGATTTTCCCCCCAAAAATTTACTATGTCTGTTTTGCTAATGCCTCACAGCAAGAAGGTCCCTGGTTTGAGCCTCGGCTCAGTTGGCGTTTCTGTGTGGAGTTTGCACGTTCTCCCTGTGTTGGCGTGGGTTTCCTCCGGATGCTCCGGTTTCCTCCACAGTCCAAAGTCATGTGCTATAGAGGAATTGGGTAAGCTAATTTGACCGTAGTGTATGAGTGTAAATGAGTGTGTATGGATGTTATGCTGGATAAGTTGGCAGTTCATTCCACTGTGGCGACCCTTGATTAATAATGGGGCTAAGAAAAAAAGAAAATGAATGAATGAATATTTGTTTTGCTAATTTTCAATTAAAGTTGTTTGCTTCTGCGATTAAAGTGGCAATTCTTCAGCTGACGTCAACTTAAAGGGGAAGTCTGCCGACTGCTTACTTTTCTTTTCGCACAGCCAGCTGACCGCTTATCTGCATGTGGACAGCTTTTTCACTGTTACCAGTTTGCCCAACAGCTCGCTGTGTACGCCGGCAGACTTGAGATGCAGAAAGTTGACCGCGATGACGGGGTTCAAGTCCAGCAAATAACGATTCAAGAAAGCAGGTAAAATAAAAAATAAAGAAGTAAATGACAGGGTGAGAATGTGGTGACATCTGAAAATGTGGTAAAAATCAAGCAGCAGCAAGGGCTTTTATTTTTCTGGATTGTTTTTGAAAACACTGTTGGTTGGGTTTAGGGAAGAGTTGTGATCGGGTTAATCGGTGCTTTTGAAAACCATCAGTTGGGTTTAGGGAAGGCGGTAGGCTGGTCAATAGGTGCTTTTAAAAACACTGTTGGTTGGGTTTAGGAAAGGGGGTGGGTAGGTGGGGGGATTGGTCTGTCGGCTAGTCAGTCAATCAGTCGACAGCGTCCTCTGGTGGATTTATACAAGAACAGCAGGCATGAATGGCACTCGCTTGAGGTTTTTGAGGTCTGTAAAAGCGTACACAGCAGGTTCTGGTGGATTCACGAAAACAAAAACTGCAAAAAAAACATATCTCCTGGGATGTATTTGGTGCTCTCCAGAAATGCATACAGGGGTACGTATCAATAATGAGCCTGGGTTGTTAAAACGAGTTGAAACAACACAATTCTTATGTTTGAACTCCTTTATGCTTAATCCACTGACATTCATTTAAAAAACAATGGTTAATCGATATGTGTTGGGACATCGTTTGGAACCCAGAATATTTTTTACAGTGTAGAAACAAGACCAAAATGTAGGAAAAACATTTTTTTTTTTTGCAATGTCCGTTAAACACTGCGAAAAATGCTGGGCTCCACAAAATCGATTTGTGTTGGGACAAAATGAAGAAAACAAGCTGACTTATTAGTTTTTACAAATTTAAGTGAATTAAACATAAAACAATTGAGCTGTCACCCAAATCATGTTGTTTCAGCTCATTTTAAATAAATATTTTGAACATCATTTTTAAAGTGAAGAATTGTATCTGTTTGCATTTTGTTAATTAGCCCTATTGTCTGCATATCAATCAGATTAGCGCTGAGGGATCTCGGAGGGTGCTGGGCAGAGCAAGTTTACCCAGGAGGAAGTGCATTGCTTTGATCTTTGCTAATGAGCTGCCAATACCGCCCTCAAGGGCCACTTCCTGAGGCCAGCTGGAAGCCTGCAACTTAGGCCACCTGAAACAACACATACTGCTTCCCTTTCCAAGTGCCCTCACCCCACATGCCCCTTCCCCCAGTTGAGTTTTTCTTGAATGGCAACCCTTCCCCCAATTTGAACTCTGTGATAATTGGAGATAGAAGTGGGTTATACAGTCACCCAAGGCTCTATTGTTGACCTCGGCGTATTCATTCACTCTCTGGCCACTGAAAAGTAAAATACTTGCTGTCTTAACTTTTTATTAGTTGAATTAAATTAACTTTTGTAGTTATCTCAACTTACATCAATCAAACCGACGACAAATATTAAGATAAGCTTCGCATAACTGAAAAGTGTAGTTGAAACTTGATTAACGTATTAAAATAAGAAGTCACACTTTACAATAAGGTTCATTAGTTAATGTTAATTAATGCATTTATTAACATGAACAAACAATGAACAATGCATTTACTACTGTATTTGTTTATGCTAGTTAACGTTAGTTAATGAAAATACAGTAGTTCATTGTTAGTTCATGTTAACTCACGGTGCATTAACTAATGTTAACAAGCATGGACTTGGATGTTAATAATGCATTAGTAAATGTTCAATTATGATTAATAAATGCTGTACAGGTGTTGTTTATGATTAGTTCATGTTAGTAAATGCATTAACTAATGAACCTTATTGTAAAGTGGTACCAAATATGTTAAAGCAACATAAACATATTTGTTGTCTTGACTTTTGTCATTAATCAAACTGACTAAAACATTAAGTTTTAAAGATTCTCGCTGTTTTTATTTTTAAGTTGGATCAAATTAATGTTCGAGTCATCACAACTGACAGTATATCAGTCCAACTGACTATGAATATTAAGTTAATCACTGTGAAAATTCTTGTCTTTATTTTTTAAGTTGAATCAAATTATTTATTTTTTGTCATCTCAACTTATATTAATAATTCAGACTAAATACGGTAAAACACAGTAGAAATATTGTGGCTTTAATTTTAGCTGAGTCAGATTAGACTAATAATAATGAGTTAAACTACGCAAAAGTTTACAATGTAGAAACTTGATTAACTTACTAACATAAAATGTTTTCTGTCCTGACTTTCTGTCATTATGTTTTCTACAGCATGGCCAGACTACACTGTAAATAATAAATCATTTTTATTTAGTTGAATCAAAAACATTTCTAGTTGTCTCAACTTACATCAATCAAACTGCCAAAAAATATGAAGTCAAATACTGTAAAAAAATCTTGTTGCCTTAATATTTTTAGCCAGTTAAATTGAGAAGTTGAGATGACTAGAAAGGTTCATTTGATTCTAAAAAAATAAAATAAAATACTGTAAAAACAATGTTGCCTAATAAAGCTGCCTTAATTCTTTAGTTGATTTGAATTAACTTTTCATCTCAACCTACATCAATCAAACTGACTTAAAAATATTAAGTTAAACTTTGCATAACTTTAACATTTTAGTTTATGCCTGATTAACATATTAAAATAAGTAAAAAATAAATAAATAAAAAAAAAAAAAAAAAAAATATATATATATATATATATATATATATATATATATATATATATATATATATATATATATATATATATATATATATATATTCATTAATTCATTCATTCATTCATTTTCTTGTCGGCTTAGTCCCTTTATTAATCCAGGGTCGCCACAGCGGAATGAACCGCCAACTTATCCAGCAACTTTTTACGCAGCGGATGCCCTTCCAGCCACAACCCATCTCTGGGAGTCATACACACACACACACACACATTCATACACTACAGACAATTTAGCCTACCCAATTCACCTGTAAAACATGTCTTTGGATTGTGTGGGGGAAACCAGAGTGCTCGGAGGAAACCCACGCGAACGCAGGGAGAACATGCAAACTCCACACAGAAACGCCAACTGAGCAGAGGATCGAACCAGCGACCCAGCAACCTTCTTTCTGTGAGGCAACCGTGCTACCCACTGCGCCACTGTGTCGCCCATATATATATATAATTGACCCACAGACACTTTCTTACAATCACTCCATATCTCAAAAGAAAAAAAATAGTGCATTTATGAAGTGTGCCTCACACAGGTGAGTGGGCCTGACAAACCACCCGTAGAAAAATCATCCCTTCTAACTCTAGCAGTTAATTCTCTGAGCACCAACAGTTTGTATAATTCACACTTGTGTGTATTTGCTCTTCTTATTGAATCTCTGAATGCCTCCTCAATTGTACATAGCTTTGGACAATTAAAAGCTAAACAACTCAATCAGATTCTGATTCAAACAGGAGAGCCTGATGGACTCCAGAAACGTCCCTTTAATCCTGAGCACTTCCAGCAAACCTCTCTCTCTCTCTCTCTGCTGGGTATCCTCTGGCTCTTTTGTGAGCGTGGGAGAGGCTTGAAACAGAAAGCTTAGCCCGTCCTCAGAAGCTCCGTTTCACATCTATTCTCCAGCTCAGGTGCCCGCAGTCCTGGGAAAGAAGCGACTGGCCATGTCTTTCCCCACTGGACGTGGAGCCGTGCTGGGGTGTATGGCGAGCACACAGCAGCCCCTTTGATGGGCGTGGGGACAGGCCGA
Organism: Danio rerio; assembly: GCF_052040795.2. NCBI lineage: Eukaryota > Metazoa > Chordata > Actinopteri > Cypriniformes > Danionidae > Danio > Danio rerio. The sequence continues at coordinate 49,463,930 of NC_141041.1, read as the reverse complement.
CACGGGACACTTCCTGGGCTGAATGGCGCCCGATATTCGACACCTGGGACAGCAGCGTTTCGACACTGGCTCCGTGCCAACCTCAAGCAGCCACCTTTGTGCTCCTGGGCTCGGTAACCTATCCGGAAAGATCTCTCAGTGCTGGTTCCCATGCATCACTCCACTCCGCACCGCCATTGTGCCCAAAAACTGGCACTTCCTCTCGCCCCTCAATCCAGGTTATAATTGCATGGTGAAAAGCAAGGACGGAGCTGCGAGGAGGGGTCTAGCTCTTGCATTTTGTCACCAGACACCATGTTCTCTGGTGGGACGATATGCTAATGATGCTATGCTATGATTTTGCTTCTTTGGAATCACTATACACTTGTCATGCTCTGTTGTCCTTTGGTGTGACCGTGTCCAGTGGTCATTGAGAAAACAAAACATGATTCATAATTTCACATCAAATCAATTCCACGATTTGAAGAGAAGTGTCTAACGATGAGCATTGCATTCGCTCTCATGTGATTTGTACATTATTAACAGTTGTTTTACTTCAGTTTTACTATGTCACACCATAGGACATTATTTTATGGTACAGTTCAAACTGTTCTCACTTCCGCTCGACCCTCAATCCAGGTTTTAATCGCATGGTGAAAAGCAAGTATGATGCTGAAAGGAGGGTCTAAGGCCCTGTTTACACTAGTGCGTTTTAGTTTTAAAACGGCGTTTGAGATCAAAAACGATCCACACTAGCGTTTCACCTAGCGTTTCTGAACATATCTCCGTCCACACTACGCCACCAAAAACGTATATCACGTGACCATTCGCGCACTCTGGGCATGCGCGCTCTAGTATAAACAGGAAGCATGCGTCTCGCTCGGCATTTGGTTATTGTTAGTCAACTAAAGCAGGTTGAACAATGAACGCGATGGCAAAGAAAGCAAGAGTGGTGTTTTTGTGGACAGACGACGAGGTCGAGTTGTTACTAAACGTAACAAATGTATAACTGCACAATGGTGCCTAAAACAGACAATAGTGCAAACAACGCTCCCATTTCTGTGTCCATGTTGTTGCTTACAGTACTGTCTTCCTGTAGCGTTAAAGCCATGTGTTATAGTCATGTGATAGGGGCTTGACGAATAAGGGAAGGATACGCAATGATACAAAAGCTCCAATCAGCTAGCGAATCTCAGCAGCCCCGCCTCCGTTTTCAGATGTCTCCGTTTTCCCCCATCCACACTGAGACGGAGCAGCAGCGTTTCAGAATGAAAACAGCCTCTCCAGCGTTTCCAAAACGCTCCGTTTTCGGCGCTCATTAAAGGATTAAACAATCCTGCCCCCTGGAAAAAAAAAAAAAAATCAAGAATTGTGTTGCTTCAGCTCATTTTTAATAAGTAGTTTAAACAAACAGCAAATCTCATTTTTGAGTGTTCAGTTTAGGTCATCCGGGCACTTCTTGCCTGTTTTTTCCAATACTATGATTTCAGACATACTACTCAGCTGGAAATTGTTTTGCACACACTATATAGTAGGGAAGTATGCGATTTCAGATGCAGCCTAACTCTTGCTTTGCCGTAGCCTTGGGAATCAGGCCACTGAATGCTCTTTCTTGTCCATGTAAAGCCATTTTCAGGGATTAATTCGAAGGCATTGTTCAGACATGAGCTATCTGGTGTCTTTACCGCTGCTCTTTATGTCTTCCTCACAATGAGGTACAAGGTGAAACTTTCTCCTACAAAGCACAGCAAGCACAAGTAACTCTTGTTGTGACAATCCCAGTAATTCCAGTGCAGGACATTGAACATAACTAGAACATGTAACCCTGGAGCACTAATCCAGTCTTTTTGCACAGGTATATTTTTGGCAATAGCAATATATATATATATATATATATATATATATATATATATATATATATATATATATATATATATATATATATAGTTGAAGTCAGATTTATTAGCCCCCTTAAAATTATTTTTCTTTTTTTTTTTTAGATTTTCCAAATTTTATGTAACAGAGCAAGGAAATTTTCACTGTGTATCTGATATTATTTTTTCTTCGGTAAAAATTCTTTTTTTTCGACTAGAATAATAGCTGCTATTAATTTTTTAAACACCTTCTTAGGCACAAAATTATTAGCCCCTTTAAGCTATATTTTTTCTCGATAATCTACAGACCAAACTATTGTTATACAATAACTTGCCTAATTACCCTAACCTGCCTAGTTAACCTAATTAACCTAGTTAAGCCTTTAAATGTCACTTTAAGCTGAATAGAAGTGTCTTGAAAAATATCTAGTCAAATATTATTAACTGTCATCATGGCAAAGACAAAATAAATCAGTTATTAGAGATGAGTTATTAAAATTATTATGTTTAGAAATGTGTTGAGAAAAATCTTCTCTCCGTTAAACAGAAATTGGGGAAAAAAATAAACAAGCGGTCTAATAATTCAGGGGGGCTAATAATTCTGACTTCAACTGTATATATATATATATATATATATATATATATATATATACTACCGGTCAAAAGTTTGCGGTCGGTAGGATTTTTAAATGTTTTTAAATAAGCTTCTTCTGCACACCAAAGCTGCATTTATTTAATAAAAAATACAGTACACATTGTAAAATGTTATTGCACTATAAAATAACTGTTAAAAAGTATTTTATAATTTAATTTAATAATTTATTCCTGTGATTTCAAAAATACATTTTCATCTTTATTACTCCAGTCTTCAGAGTCACATGATCCTTCAAAAATCTTTCTAATATTAATTATAATTATTTTTGGTATTATTATTATTATTATTGATAATGTATGGTAATAATAATAAAAAGCAAAAATGACGTCATTTAATACTATATCCAATATGAAAGCAGTTTTTTTAAAATAAATATTTGTAATGTGTAACGTGTGCAGGAGACTTATTTTAATTTATTTTATTTGATTTTATTTTGATACATATATACATACAGAATTAATTAATTAATTAGTTAATTAAGTAATTAAAATTAATTAAAATAAATTAAATTATTTATTTAATTAATTAAATATTAGTTCAAATAAATTAAATAATTTAATTAATTAACTAATAAATAAATACATGCATACAAACATATACACATACATAATTAATTTAAATTACATAAATTAATAATTAATTAATTACTAACAAATAAATGAGATAAGATAAGATATAAGTTAACCTGCAGACACATTAAAACAGAGGTGTCAAAGCTAACCGCCATAATGCACACAATATCTAACATGTGTTCAAGAGACTGGGTTTGCCCGTCTGGAGGTGCTGCCTAAAAGCACCGGGCGGCTCGATCCAAACCCACCGCCCCGTCTGACAGGGCCGTCTCTCCACAGGATGGTTTAGTGCATTGTACAAAGTGACAAACCCATCAAAGCCTCCGGGCCCAAATAAAAGCTCTTTTTATGACTTTCCTTCAAAGAGCAGCTCGGAGTTCAAAGCACACACAGAGAGCGCGAGTCGATGGAAAGTTCACAATCATACGGAGAGGCAGAAAGATGTGGGGGCAGGAGACTCAAAGGGGCTTCAATATTGCTCACCAAACGCCTCCCCCAACCTGCCATACTGCAGGCAGAAAATCTTCAACTTTAGGTGATCACAACATTTTCTGTGTATATTCACAATATCTTCAGAATTTTTATTTATAGCTCTCTAAAAAGGCCACTTTGATCCTAATTGTGCTGTTTTGGTGACTGTCGCTTTAAATTCAAATGAGATTGTGCTCTTTTAAAAAAGGGGGCGGAGCTACACATGCCTACGGCTGCGTCTGAAACTGCATATTTCCATACTATATAGTGCACTAAAATCAGTATGCAAGCCGAGTAGTATGCGCATAATCATAATTTTTTTTTCAACGTAGTCCCTTTATTAATATGGGGTCGCCACAGTGGAATGAACCGCCAACTTAAAGGTTTCATTTCAGCTAGAAAAAAAAGCTGTAACAGAATGCTGAGTCCAGTTTGTCATTGTGCTTCTGCCGTCACTGGATTGATATTTGATGAGTATTGTTGAGTCAGTGTAGAGCACATGTGTCAGTGTGACTCTTGCTCAGACAAACAGGGGTGCGTTTCCGAAAGCCATTGACAGCCAACTAAGCACACAAGTTATATATATATATATATATATATATATATATATATATATATATATATATATATATATATATATATATATATATATATATACAGTTGAAGTCAGAATTATTAGCCCCCCCATTGAATATTTTCTTTTCTTTTAAATATTTCCCAAATGATGTTTAACAGAGCAAGGAAATTAAAATAATATTTTTTCTTCTAGAGAAAGTCTTATTTGTTTTATTTCGGCTAGAATGAAAGCAGTTTTTTGTGACCATTTTAAGGTCAAAATTATTAGCTCCTTTAAGCAAGTTTTTTTTTTTTTTTTTTTTTTTTTTACAGTCTACAGAACAAAGCATTTTTATACATACATATACTTGCCTAATTACTCTAACCTGCCTATAGTTAACCCAGTTAACCTAGTTAATTAAGATACTATAATGTGTTTCTGTTTAGTACAGCATATTATTCAGTGTTTCACTGACAGTTTTATTGATCACTAAGATGTTATTGACTTGGTTTTAAGGTGTTTCGATTTAAAAATGAAAATTGCAATAATAGCTTGGGTGTATACCCTGCTAAAAAATCCAGCTTAAACCAGCCTAGGGCGGTTGGCTGGTTTTAGCTGGTTGACCAGGCTGGTTTTAGAGGGGTTTGGCCATTTCCAGCCTGGTCTTAGCTGGTCAAGCTGAAAAATTGACCAGCTAAATCCAGCTAAAACCAGCTTGACCAGCCTGGTTTAAGCTGGACATAGCTGGTCTTGGCTGGGCTTCCAGCCTGGCTAAGCTGGTCAAACTGATTTTGACTGGTCATCTCCCAGCCTGACCAGCTAAGTCCAGGTTGGAAATGGCTGGAAACCAGCCTAAAAATGGCCAAAACCCCTCTAAAACCAGCCTGGTCAACCAGCTAAAACCGGCCAACCAGCCTAGGCTGGTTTAAGCTGTTTTTTTTTTTTCAGTAGGGTAGCTAAGCTACTTTTGACAAGTAGCTTTTAGCTTAGCTTCCTACATTCCCTAAAGGGTGGCTTTTAGTGTAGGTAAGCTACATTTTAAGTAGAGTAGTTAATAGCTCAACTCACTACATTTTTCAAGTAGCTTGTGTAACCCCGCCACCCAATCCGCTTCGAACTACCCTTCGCATGGGAGTCCGTTGCTCTAACAAGGAGTCTAAAGACCATAGCCTCCAGCGTCTGTTGCTAGAGCACCTTTAGAGGTCAGAGGAGTGAGGTTTACCCACACAGCACTTCACTAGCTGGCCTCCGTTACACTTGCACAACACTGAAAGAGACTTTATTCTAGTGCATCCTGAAGGCAGTTCCTGACTAAACGTTCCTCTGGTATGAATTGAATCATGTTGATTCCTACGCTATCATGCAGCAGTGGGAATGATGGATCATCAGCAGAATGCTGAGTCCAGTTTGTGCTTTTGCCGTCACTGGATTGATATTTGATGAGTATTGTTGAGTCACTGTAGAGCACATGTGTCTGTGACTCTTGTTTAGATAAACAGGGGTGCGTTTTCAAAACACATTGTTAGTCAACCAAGGTCACAAGTTCCACCGTAATAAACATAGATTGTTGATTTGGCGTTTCCCAAATCCATCGTTTCGACGAACATTCGCAAACTGCGTCGCAAACCTCTGCTGTAAAATAAATTGTTGAGAAAACAGAAAAAAATAAGGCAACTTGATGCAGTAAGAACTTTGAGTTGTCTCAACAACTGTTTTTTAGTTTTTCTCAGTAACAATTTTTTGTTCAGCTAACATAATTTTGTTTCTTTATGCAATGTTGATTATTGTATTTTACTAATGAAGATATTCTTGTCACATCAACTGAAGCAACAGTAACTGCTATTGAGTCAATACATTTTTTTCTGTATAGTGGATGATTTTTTTTCAAATTTGCAAAATAATTAATTAGGTCTAGTTAGCATATCATAGCAGTTAGGAGTTTTTAATAATTTTACTTAAAAATGAACACAAACTTACTACTTTATCCATTCATTTTACTTTGGCTTAGTTTCTTTATTCATCAGGGGTCACCACAGCTGAATGAACTGCCAACTTGTTCAGCATATGTTTTACAGGGTATGCCCTTCCAGCTGCAACCCAGTACTGGCAAACACCCATTCACACTTAGACACCTGTATCTCATGTCTTTGAACTATGGCGGAAACCAGAGTACCCGGAGAAAACCCACGTGAACACAGGGATGCCAACTGACCCAGCCAGGTCTCGAACCAGCAACCTTCTTGCTGTGAGGTGACTGTGCTACCAACTGCGCCACTGTGTCACCACTCTTTTAAGCAACTGGTAAACAAACTTAGTTTTCGATCGTCACGCAAGCACAAATTATTTAAATATCAACATTTCTGTTCAACACAAAAATGTTTGTCCAGAAAACTCAGTTAAACATGTAGACATAACATTTAGCGAATATTGTTGACATAACAACAATTCTTAGTATTTATGACAGAAAAAGTACAGTGTGCTGAACAAATGGTGATTTTGTTTTTTAGAGTGTGGCTGTGTTCTATTCGCAGTTATTCCCCCTATGCCCTGTTCCTTATGAACGTTCCAACATCTACTTTGAATTTATTCACTTATTCATTTTCTATTCAGGTTAGTTCCTTTATTGATCAGGAGTTACCACAGCGGAATGAGCCGCAAACTTATCTAGCATATGTTTTATGCAGCAGATGCCCTTTCAGCCACAACCCATCACTGGAAAACATCCATACACACTCATTCACACTCATACACTATAGACAATTTAGCCTACCCAATTCATGTGTTTGTACTGTGGGGGAAACTGGAGTACCTGGTCAACGCCACGCCAACACAAGGAGAACATGCAAACTCCACACTAAAATGCCAACTGACCCAGCCGAGGCTCAAACCAGCAACCTTCCTGCTGTGAGGCAATCGTGCTACCCACTGCCAATGACGCCCTACCTCTGAATAATTAATAAATGTTTTTTTTTTTTATAATAATTTAATTTACTTTCAAAGGTTTTTTTACAAATCAGTTTTAGCTAACTTCATACTGAAAATTGCGCTCCCTGCGTAGTGCACTACGAAATCATTTCGAACATGGCTACAAGAAGCCTGTGATTTACAGGCGGAAATCTCCAAAGCTTGTGCAAACAAAAACTTCAGGCTGTAATTGACATCGAAGGATTTGCAGCCAGATATTAAAGAGTGATTTATGATTAATATTCTGTCCAATTGAGGGCGAAGCAGTGGCGCAGTAGGCAGTGCTGTTGCCTCACAGCAAGAAGGTCGCTGGTTCGAGTCTTGGCTGGGTCAATTGGCATTTCTATGTTGAGTTTGCGTGTTCTCCAAGTGTTGGCAAGTTTTTACGCAGTGGATGCCCTTCCTGCCGCAACCTATCTCTGGAAAACATCCACACACACATTCATACACTACGGACAATTTAGCCTACCCAATTCATCTGTACCACATGTGTTTGGACAGTGGGGGAAACCGGAGCACCCAGAGGAAACCCACACAAACACAGGGAGAATATGCAAACTCCACACAGAAACGCCAACTGAGCCGAGGCTCGAACCAGCGACCTTCTTTCTGTGAGGTAACAGCACTACCTACTGCGCCACTGTTACCACGACTGGGGTGGAGTGACAGGAGACAACAGGAGGTAAGATCCAATATGCAGTTTATTCAAAGTCAGGCAAGCAGTGGTCATCAGGTGCAAACGGGTATATAAAGGCAGTCCAGAATCATAAACGTTAAACAGGCAAAAGATCAAAAGGCAGGCGGCTAAACAGGATAACAAGGGTACTAGGCTAGGATCGATACACGGAGAGACAAGACAGGGAAACACGTTGTAATGTTACTCAGGGAAAACAAGACTCGGCAAACTGGTAGCGTGAGAGAGTGGCTTATGAATGAATGAAATCAGTCTGTGAACAAGGCTCAGCTGGTGCTTGCAATCAGGATACATGAGTGAGCAGGGGCCTCATGTATCAACGTTGCGTACGCACAAAAACTTTGCGTACGCCAGGTTTCACGCTCAGAATCGCTCATGTTTGGATTTACTAACAATGAACTGAACGTGGGAATGTGCGCAGCTTCACGGCAGCTTTTTGGCAGGCGTACGCACATTTTTTGTGCGTGTCTGTTTTATTTCCATTGGCGACTCCTAGAGGCAGTTGTGTTAAACTCCTCTCTACAAAGTGTCTGAGCCTTGCAATGGCAGCTGTATGAGACGGGTTCATCTAGCAGGTAAATAAGGTTTCCATACCATACAGTTGAGCAGCTAAACATTAAAGCACAATTTGCAGAGGTCGCCTGTTTTCCCAATGTAATCTGAGCGATCTACCGCACGCACATTGCTATAAAGACACTATCTGAAGATGAATTTGCATGCGTGAATCAGAAACATTTCCATTCAATAAATGTGCAAATAAAATATGATGCACAAACTTATTGATGATTCCTACTTGTCTTTCTCGTGATAAATAGTTGGCAAAATCTGATATGTAGCGGGGAAAAAAAAAGAAGAAAGAGTTCATCAGACGCTGGATTCGAGCCGAGTTCATGCTCGAACGTGTCAAAACATGTTGACATGTGTCTTACGAACGCGCCACTGAGACTGTTAAGCGTCCTGCAACATTTTACAGATATAAACCACACTATTTCTTTTTTTAATTCACTCAGTGCGATGTTCAGACCCAACTGTGTAAACCGCATCAGCTAAACTCTCCCACTCTATTTTTTAGGAAAAACTTGCAAATAACACCGCTTTTCTCTGGTCTACCTCCGAAAGCAGCACCTCCAATTCACATTCTGTTCAAAGTTTCTCTTTTTGCTTGCTTTTGCCATTGCTTTTTCGTTGGGTTTTGCCATTAGCATAGTCATTAGCATATTCATACGGGGAGGAGGCAGGGAGGGGTTTTGCGCTCGTGCATGTTGCGCTCAGTTTCACGTTCATTCAGATGTACAAAAGAATATGCGTGAGATTCGGCGTACGCAGTGTTTCATACATCTGAATTTTTTTCTGCGTACGCACATTTACAGCTTTGTGCGTACGCAATGCTTTAGTAAGATTTCCACGCAAGTCTTCGTACATGAGGCCCCTGGTGTGCGTGTTTGGGAGCAGTGCATGTATGAAAATGTAGTCCTGGGAAATGCGGAAATGTAGTTTAGAGTTCGTGTGAGAACCAGCGATCCTCCGGGAAGCGATCGCTGGTTGTGACAGCCAACTGCTTCGCCCTCAATTGGACTGAATAATAATCATAAATCACTCTTTAATATCTGGCTGCAAATCCTTTGATGTCCATTACAGCCTGAAGTCTGGAGCTCATAGACATCAGCAGACGCTGGCTTTCATTCCTGGTGGTGCTCTGCCAGGCCTCTACAGCAACTTCAGTTCTTTGATGTTCTTGGGTTTTTTTTTCCCTTTAGTTATGTCTTCAGCAAGTGAAAAGCAAGCTCAATCAGATTGAGGTCAGGTAACTGACTTCCCCATTGCATAACATTACACTTCTTTCCCTTTGGTTGCTTTTGCAGCATGCTTGGAGTCATTCTCCATCAGCACTGTGAAGCACCATCTAATGATTTCTGAAGTATTTGGCTGAATATGAGCAGAACATATTGCCTGAAACACTTCAGAATTCATCCTGCTGCTTTTGTCAGCATCACACCATCAATAAATGCAAGACAACCAGTTCCATTGACAGCCATACATGCCCACGCCATGTCACTACTACCACCACGCTTCACTGCTTAGGATCATAAGCAGTTCCTTTCCTTTCCCATACTCTTCTCTTCCCATCACTCTGGTACAAGTTGATCTTGATCTCATCTGTCCATAAGAGGTTGTTCCAGCTCTGTGATGGCTATTAGATCTGGCTTTCCTATTTTTGAGGCTCACCAATGGTTTACATCTTGTGGTGAACCCTCTGTAATCACTCTGGTGTAGTGTTCTCCTGATTGTTGACTCTAACACATACACACCGAGAGTGAAGAGTGTTCCTGATCTAGCCAATTGTTTCTTCGCCAGGGAAAGAATTCTTCAGTCGTCCACCACAGTTGTTTTCCATGGTCTTCTGGGTCTTTTGGTGTTTCTGAGCTCACTCTTTCCCATTAAGATTGTTCCACAGAGATGTTTTGGCCATGCCTGATCTCTCTGATGCAGGGGTTTTCAAAGTTTGAGGCGGGCCTCCCCTGGGGGGCGCCAAAGCATGTCAGGGGAGGCGCGGGAAAAAATGTTATATAATAAAAATATAATTATTAATTTTAATTATTATATGTATTTTTTATTATATTTAAACTCTTTAATTAAACAAAGCTAAAAAAATAATACATAAAAAATAAGAAAACCTTTTTTTACCCAGAAGGCCATAGCTGTGAATTCGCTTCTGTTTGGCAAGCCTGCCAATACAGGTATATGCCTGCTAATACAATGGATCGGTTACTGAGACCCCCTGATTCAAAGCCTTCAAGTTCAGGGCTTAAACCCAAAAGACGACGATATGATGGTCAGTATTTGAGTTTAGGATTTACGTGGACAGGACCAGCTGATGAACCTCGACCTTTATGTGTGGTTTGTCAAGATATTTTGGCTAATGACAGCATGAGACCCGCTAAACTTCGACTGTTTTGACTGGGATGGACACTTCTTGGATCTGTTCTATTCATATTGAACCATCATCCTAGTTTTAAAAACGTTATATTAAAATACTTGTTATTACTCTGTAAATAATTGCACTTTCATGCAAATGATGATAAAAGTGATTTAACAGTCTGACATCTGTCTGTGTCATTATATATACTGTGTGTGTGTATGTACACGGGATGGATGGGATGGGGGGGCGCCAATGGATAAGTTGTGTCAAAAGGGAGGCCCACTGTCTTAGACTTTGAAAAACCCTGCTCTAATGGATTTGTTTTGTTTTTTTTCAGCCTAATGATGGCTTGCTTGACTGATAGTGACAGCTCTTCGGATCTCATCTTGAGAGTTGACAGATTCCAAATGCACAAATAGCACACTTGAGATGAACTCTGGACTTTTTATCCGCTCATTGTATTTGGGATAACGAGGGAATAACACACACCTGGCCATGGAACAGCTTGGAAGCTAATTGTCCAATTACTTTTGGACCCTTAACAAGTGGGAGGCACATACGCAAACTGTCGTAACTCCTATAGCGTTCACCTGATTTGGATGTAAATACCCTCAAATTAAAGCACATCTTGTTCTCTTCATTTCAAATCCATTGTGTTGTTGTATAGACCCAAAAATGTTCGAATTATGTCAATGTCAAAATATTTATGAACTGTATATGTTAGCATGTATGCGGAACAACCTAAAAGAAGCTTTTTTAAAATCTGGAGTATCACAAAGTCTGTGTGACCCTCCGAACAAGCATTAAAGCACAGAATCAGCTCAAACTATGAGCCTGTGTGCTCCACGGCCTCGCTAATTAAAAAAAAGCCTGAGTTTACATTGGCCGGGCAGCATTCTGATCCACGAACCAGCTGACAGATTGGCTGTCCTTAAGTTTGGCTTCGGTGTCATTCCATTCGCTCTCCGGCGATGCCATATCAAGTCACCCGCGCCATTGTGTAAATAAAGGTATTATTTCCGCTGCTAGATACATAATGCAGGTATCTCCTTACCGAGCCCTCCCTTCCCACTGGCTTTGTGCCTCTGAAATCCCCCGGCCCTTTTAATCCCCACTGCAACAAGGGTCTGTTTCTCTGCTTTATGCTGAAGTAGGCCTGCTGTACGCCTCGGCCTGCTGGCGAGAAGCCTCCTGTTTACAATTTCCCTATTCCTGTTTTTAATGTTGCTCCGAGAGCAGCCACAAAGGGCCAGTTTTGTCCTGCGTGAACAAGGGAGCCATTAGAACAGAGATGGAGGAAGGAAGGAAGGGAGATTTGGGAGGGTTGGATTTTTTTCAGGGGGGGAATCAGGTGCCCCAAGGGGGGATTAGTTATCCCAGCTGCTCCCTTCGGGGCAAGGCATGGACGGCGTTTTCATTTCGGAAAGAATCAGAAAGAAGGACGTCTAGGATGCACGGAGGAAGTGGACCCTTTTCAGAAGACTGTTATGATGCGGTTCATCTTAAATCCTTAAAGGGTCACGAAACACCAAAACACATGTGTTTGAGCTGTTGACAGTCGTATATGTGTCCCACACTGCTAAAACACTATTAGGACACCTATATTTCACTAAAAAGTGTAAATTGGTTGTTTTTGCGTTATTTCAAGCAAATTCGTACTTCCTGTTTGAAACGAATTTTTGAAGCTGCGTCACGGTCATGACATAATAGTGTGTATTCCAGCGTGTAGACTGGACGTCTGTGCCAGAGTGTGTCTTATTACGTCTTACAGTGTGATGCATTAATGCATGAGTAAAGCTTGGTTCAAACCAATCAGCGCGCTCTATTGTGCAACTTCATTAATATTCATTACTATCACAGTGTTTAGACGACAGAGACGCTGCGCTTTGGCAAAACAAGCGTGAAGTGTTGCTTTTATAGTTTGCTGCCGTTAAGTTTTGTTTTCATTTTCTCTCTGTGAGAGCGCAGCTGGAGTCACGTGTGGATTAACAGTGTACGCGACGCTCGAAAACAATAACTTACGTGTCTAAGGAGGATTATTGTTTACCTGAGAGCTGTTCTCATCTGCAAACGCTGAGATCCGGATTCGCTTGTAGTCTCCTCTTAATAAAGACGCGGCTCTAGTTGCTGGTGATTGTCCTGTCTCTACAGATTTGGTAAGTGAGTGACCAGTGCTCTTTGTTTATTCAGTTTGTTCGTATCGAACTAAGTTAACTATTGGACCGAGTGTAAACATGTTAGCACCACAACCAAACTTTAACCTTGTGTAGGATTTTTGCCGCATTTAGTGACCGGAATAACACACGTGGCTTTCTGACGCTACCTGCCGTGTGCATCTAAGTTTCTGGGAAATGCTGAGGGTTTTTTTTCTCTCATTCGCCGTGCGGTATCAAACATTGCATGAATAATACACGCTTAGAGCAGATCCTCGAATCAAATATCTCGTTTGTCACGAGGAACATGACTGAATTCCCTGAATGAAAGAGCCAAACTGCAGTTAAAGTCCACCATTTAATATTTTGGCAAATAATTCGACTACAGATGTCCATGTAAACACAGTCACATTGTCCCCTGTGTGTGTGTGTGTTTTGACTCGGAAAGTCAGCGCGCCCAAATAGACACTCCCACACCAAGCCTCTTTTCTTCCTCCGACACTCCCCCCTAAACAGAGCTGGACACGCCCACTTTTCTGACTTTTTCCAAAGTAGAGGTGTGAAAACACCCTGCTGAAACGAGGGGGATTCATGGCCCTTTAAAGGTTTTCTTGAATTTTTAAAACACGATGTATAAGCATTTCTATGTTCAGTTAAAAATGATTCGCCCTCCTGTGATTTTTGTTTTTAAAGGGCACCTAGGTTACCCCTTTTTTCAGATTTAATATAAGTCTTTTGCGTCTCTAGAATGTATATGTAAAGTTTCAGCTCAAAACACCCATCAGATTTTTCATTATACCTTTTACAAGATGCTGTTTTATACTGATTTCCAGCAGGGGGTGGTTTTGTCGTACTGCGCCTTTAAGGCTGCCCGCCTACTGTTTCTACATGCCTTCCCGCGTGCTTTAATCTCCTCCCTCGGCTGTGTCAGACAACAGAAAATGAAGAAGGTCTCACGTAGCGTTTGTGAGAAATACTACAGTACGAACTAATCTGTACTAATCAGTCTTGTGAAGTTGCATTGAGTCACACACAATATCGTTACAAAGTTCACAGGCAGGCAGGCAGACAGAGCGCGCTTAGCTAAGCACTGTTTTTGCACTCAAATGTGACAGGATACAGGCTAACCTCCACTGCAGTGAGGATATCTGTTATGCTAATGTACAAAATAAACCTGATTTAACGTCCACAAACCGGGATTGAAGCGTCTTCTTTTATAATTGTTCTGACACGCGGCTGTGCTGATGAAGCTGAAGTAAAACGCTGTAATTAATTACACACATACTCTGTTTTAAAACACTTTAAACATGTGAAACTCACTCTTAATCACATTTGATGATAATTGCTAATCCTAGCGAACAGAACAGAGCTTTTATTCCCGGTTGCTTTGCGTATGTCTGCCTGGTCTTGTTGACATATACACGTGACTACCGGGACATGTTAATGCGCGCAGCTGTCAATCAATATTGGTGGGCGGGGGACCGCACTCCTCCGTAAAGTTGCGGTTGGTCTGAAAACCGCTCTAATTGGTCCACCGTTTCTATGTTGTTAAATTGAAAAAGAAAGGCCTGGTGTGTTTATATCACCCCAATATGATGGTCTATACACTAAATATACACATATGTTTGTCCAAATAGCTTGAAAAGTAGATTTTTCACCATAGGTGCCCTTTAATATTTACATTCTTTCACAGTATTTCCTACACTCTCAGAAATAAAGCTATATGCAAGCTGTCACTGGGGTGGTACCTTTTCAAAAGGTACAAATTTGTACCTAAAAGGTCCAAATTAATACCTCGAAGGTGCATATTAGTCCCTAAAAAGTACAAAAGTGTTCCTCTTAAAACTTTTAGGAACTAATTAATACTTTTAAGGTACCAATATAGACTCTTTAAGTACAAACGTGTACCTTTTAAAAACGTACCACCCCAGTGACAGCTGCAGTATGTTTATTTCTGAGAGTGTATAACATCTTGCTTCTTCTGCAGAAAGTCTTATTTGTTTTATTTTGGCTAGAATAAAAGAAAATTTTAATAAATAAAAAAATAGTTATATTAATCCCCTTAAGCAATATTTTATTAGCCCCCTTAAAAATGAGAGTGAACTCATCTGTTGTAAATACTACTCAAAGTATGAGAATAAAGTAACTCTTCTAAAGGCATAGTGAGTAGTCAGCATCAGTTTTGACAGTGGAAGCAGTGCATGGCATCATTTCTCTAGTCTTATCTATGGAATATTTCCCCAGGGTAACACTGGACTGGCCAACCCTCACATAGTGGAAAAGCACCGTGAGCTTTCGTTTCTCCATATGGCAGCCATTTGTCTCAAAGAGCTCTGTCAAACATAAATAATATGTTATGAAAAAAAAGAAAGGGGCAGAAAGCATTACTTCCTCTGGGATGGGATCTCTGGAGGCCTGGTGTCCTTCACATCCGTGTCCTTCACTGAGTAAGAAAAAGAGAAAGACTTGGGCAGATCGGCTATGAGAGAGCACACACACACACACACACACACACACACACACACACACACACACACACACACACACACACACACAAGTCTGGAGAATGCATGTAACCCTTAATCAAAACAGGCCCAGAAAACTCAGCCCATCTGTTTGTTTGCAGTGCATGCTGGACTGGAGAAATGACAGAAAAAATCTGCTGAAATATCATACAACTCAATTGTAAAGTCTAGAAGACATCGAACATCTACAGTTTTTGGGAAATAACTTGGGCCTAATAACTTTTTGCTATTTCTGCACAGAATTTTGTAAAAAAAAAAAGAAAAAAAAAAGAAAGAAAGAAAATCAGCAGGATTCATACAGAATGATTTCGAGATTGAGATAATAAAAATAAATTCAAAAAATAAATAAATAAATAATCTGAAGATTTCTGTGGAAGGATTCTGAGATTAAATTAGGTAAAAAATAAATAAATAAATAAATATAATCTGAAGATTTATGCAAAAAACTATCTGAAATTAAGGGCTGTAAAAATAAATAATAAATAAATAACAATAATTTGAAGATTTTTGTGGAAGGTAAAAAAAATAAATAAAATGAAATAAAAAATAAAATAATATAAATAAAAAAAGTAATAAATAAATAAATAAATAAATAAATAAATAAATAAATAAATAAATAATCTGATGATTTATGTGGAAGGATTCTAAGAATTAATGAGGTAAAAAAATAAATAATAGTCTGAAGATGTATGTGGAACGATTCTGATAAAATGAGGTGAAATAAATAAATAAATATTTTTAAAATGATCTGAAGATATCTATGGAAGGATTCTGAGATTAAATGAGGTAAAAAAAATCAAATAAATAAATAAATAATCTGATGATTTATGTGGAAGAATTCTGAAATTAAATAAATAAATAAATATAATCTGAAGATTTAGCTTTACAGCAAGAAGGTCGCTGGTTCGAGCCTCAAGTGGGTCAGCTGGCATTTCTGTGTGGAGTTTGCATGTTCTCCCCGTGTTGGTGTGGGTTTCCTCCGGGTGTTCCGGTTTCCCCCACAGTCCAAACACATGTGCTACGGGGGAAATGGGTAAACTAAATTAGCTGTAGAGTATGTGTGTGAATGAGTAGTATGGGTGTTTCCCAGTGATGGGTTGCAGCTGGAAGGGCATTTGCTGCGTAAAACATGTGCTGGATAAGTTGGCAGTTCATTCTGCTGTGGCGACCCCAGATTAATAAAGGGACTAAGCCGAAAAGAAAATGAATGAATGAATAGACTATTCAGGACTGACACACACAGTCAAAAATATACATAAATTAGCAGTTTTCTATATTTTTCTAATTGTTTTCCATATTTTTCCTCGTGTATTTCTGTTTTTGAATTGCATTATGAAATCTTGATCTTTCTTTCAACAGTTTTCAACTTTTAAAAGTTCAAAAAGTGCCTTTTATGAAGATGTTTAATAGTTTGCAGTGCTATATTGTCTGGGTTGGTGTTGTATATTACGCTACAAACACCTTGTAATAAACTGCCAATGCATTTTCTGTTATCTTATCACTCTCTATATATTATATCTTATACATTACATATTTTCAAACTACTAAAATGTCAATAAAAGTCACTTTGTTAAACTGTAGAGTTGAATTTTCATCATCAAAAGTCGACAGAGCAGAGATCAACATCCCATAATGCAATTCACAGAAATAAACACACACAATACAGAAATTTAAAATGCAGGTGAAAAGAAACACTCTGACAAAGCCTGAATCCTTTAAAACTCTGCATCAGTTTCTCCCCTTTCCCTTCTGTTTCTTCAGCAGTCCCGGGCTCGAGCTTTCCGTGTGTGCCGAAGGGATCATGATTAACATTCGCTCAAATCTCGGAGGGACACACATTTCTAAGCCCTTCCTTCCTGCTGCAAGTGGAATTCTCATTAAGTCATAACTACTTTTCAAGAGCAGCATTCCTGTTTAGGAGTCCCTCCAAGACTCCGGCGCTACCATTTTCTTAGCTGCAAATTAATTGCAGAGAAAAACAAAAGAAAGAGACGGATTTTTCTTATATCTGACACGAGCTCATTTGTAAAAGAAAAAGCAAGCGTGAGCAGATGAGTTCTTTAGAGGAAGTCAAAGCCTTTTTATAAGAGTGTTTATCCGCAAATCAAGTCAATATGAAGCTTTCTTACTTTTAGCATTGTGCATCCAGGGTGCATGTTACCCAGGCTTATTATTGATATGTACCCCTGTATACATTTCTGGAGAGCATGAAAAACGTCCCAGGAGCTATGTTTTTTTGCAGTTTTTGTTTTTGCGAAGCGAGTGTGTACACTTTTTCAAATCTCAAATTTCTCTTGCAAGTGCCATTCATGCCTGCTGTTCTCACGTAAATCCGCTGTCGACTGACCTGACCGACCAATTAACTGATAACCCCACCCTTCCACCCTCTTCCCTAAACCCAACCGACAGTGTTTTCAAGAGCAATCCATAAAACTAAAAGCCCTCGTGACCGCCTGATTTTTTTTTTACCACTTTTTCAGATTTTACCACATTCTCACCCTGATATTTACTTGTTTATTTAAGTATTTTAGTTTGGTTTGACCTGTTTTCGGGAAATGAAAGCTTTAGCGATAGTTCTGCCAGGAAGACTGAGATGTCATGTCATTCATAATTATCTCGTCAGCCTATAACAACCAAGCAAGCTATATATAAGCCCATCTAAACAATCTGTTTTGCTGACACAGGTGATGAAAGTTTCACTCCATTCTCCGCATCACCACCACCAGGTCGGCCTCGTCTCCACTCAGGGGGTTGGGATCGCCCTGCCTTCATCTTCAGGCAGGATCTGCCAGCTCATCCAAAGTTCTGCACTATAGACGGGGCTTACGCCAAAGGACTTTATGAAAGGACCGTAACGAACTTACAAACAGTTCACAATACATGTTAAAATGTTTATCTGCCTCCTAAAAAGTCTTTCTGGTAGAATTCTTTTTTGCGGGACTCGAATCCTATGGTTGCGGTCAACTCTTAAACTCGTAACAGCGGAAAAGCCAGCCTGATCTCACGAGGAAACAAAAGTATTTTATGTTTAGTCAGTTTAGTAGCTACATTCAGTCGTACGAAAATGTAAGATTTTAAAAAGGAGGCGTGGCACCCAACTCCACCCCTAACCCCAACGATCATTGGGTGATGAGCAAATCGTACTAAATTGTACGAATTAGATCGTACGAACTCAAATGCATTAGCCACTAAATCGAAAAGTTACGAATTGCCGTGAGATTGCTTTGGAAAAGCCGTCCACACGGAGGTAAGCTGGTAGCTCAAAAACAAACAGAAGCCGTCAACGACATTATACCGAAACAAATCGTTCGTTTTAAAGATGAAATGTAGCCATACATAGCTCTGGCTACATAATTCACGCTCTCCAGAAATGTATACAGGAGTACGTTTTCACAAGTGTTGAGAAATTCAGGTTGTTATCGAGGAATAAATCCTGACAGGATTTTTCGGAAAAGCATAGCATTGTTGTATAAGACTGAAGAGCTTTATTCTGTGAAAACAACCATCGTCAATGTACTTTATCACACTTATTACATGGCTATTCAGCACAAAACATACAGTAAAAATAAGATACAAAGCATTGATCTGAGTCGAAATAGTTTATTAATTCTTTAATTAAACACAAAGCTGACAGAAATGAAAACAGCTGATGGAATATACACTAACCTGAGCGTTTAAACAGTCACAAGATGGTGCCAAACAGTCTAAAATACAAATGCATTTGCATTTCAGTACAATTTAAATTGGATATACACTCACCAACCACTTTATTAGGTAAACCTTACTACCTTAGGATTGAGTTGGACCCCCTTTTGCCTTCAGAACTGCCTTAATCCTTCATGGCGTAGATTCAACAAGATACTGGAAATATTTCTCAGAGATTTTGCTCCATACTGACATGATAGCATCACACAGTTGCTGCAGATTTGTCGGCTGCACATCCATGAAGTGAATCTCCCATACCACCACATCCCAATGGTGCTCTATTGCATTGAGTTCTGGTAACTGTGGAGGCCATTTGAGTACAGTAAACTCATTGTCATGTTCAAGAAACCAGTCTGAGATAATTCGCGCTTTATGGCATTTGTTATGATGCTCGCTTTGAACTGCAGCAGATCGTCTTGACGATGTCTACATATCTAGGTGCATTGAGGAGTTGGACAGGTGTAACTAATAGAGTTGCCGGAGAGTGTAGATAGATAACGTTAGTCATTACACTAAAAAATATTCTTTAGCTAAATTTTACAAAGTAATAGCACAAAATTTAACCCAAGGGTTGTATGGGTTCATCCATATTTATTGATATTTTCCTCAAATTTTGGGCTGAAAAAACAGATTCAGTGGTCGTTTTATTCCACCCATACGGTGTGTGGCGAGCTCCGCTTTGCTGATGTTGGTGCCAGCGACCGGAGGCACACTCCTAGACTTGTGGATGAGGCAGAAAATTCATTATGGTCTGTTATGGTCGGCCGATCGCTCCCATTCAAACACTGAGCTACTCACAAAAGAGCCAGGGCTGAGTTCAAATAATGGACCCCCCCCCTCCCTCCTATGACCAACCCATTTAAATGATCACAAGGCACTTTTTTGTGGCAGGGCAGAATCTGTGCCCCCTGCCCTGGTCATAGATAGATAGATAGATAGATAGATAGATAGATAGATAGATAGATAGATAGATAGATAGATAGATAGATAGATAGATAGATAGATAGATAGATAGATAGATAGATAGATAGATAGATAGATAGATAGGTGGATAGATAGATAGATAGATAGATAGATAGATAGATAGATAGATAGATAGATAGATAGATAGATAGATAGATAGATAGATAGATGGATAGATAGATGGATAGGTGGATGTATAGGTGGATGGATGGATGGATGGATAGATAGATAGATAGATAGATAGATAGATAGATAGATAGATAGATAGATAGATAGATAGATAGATAGATAGATAGATAGATAGATAGATAGATAGATAGATAGATAGATAGATAGATAGTCAGACATATGGATAGACGAATGGGTGGATTGGTGGATTTATGGATGGATGGATGGATAGATAGATAGATAGATAGATAGATAGATAGATAGATGGATGGATGGATGGATGGATGGATGGATGGATGGATGGATGGATGGATGGATGGATGGATGGATGGATGGATGGATGGATGGATGGATGGATGGATGGATGGATAGATAGATAGATAGATAGATAGATAGATAGATAGATAGATAGGTGGATGTATAGGTGGATGGATGGATGGATGGATGGATAGATAGATAGATAGATAGATAGATAGATAGATAGATAGATAGATAGATAGATAGATAGATAGATAGATAGATAGATAGATAGATAGACACCATAGATAGATATGTTGATGGATGGATGGACGGATAGATGGATGGATGGATGGACTACATTACCCGCATTGTTTTTATGTCACTTCTGGCGTGTGTTTGTTGTGAGACATAGTTTGCGGACCGAGACAAAGTTGTCTGATTCTTCCTATTGTAAAGTCAGACAATGTGCAAAACTTCCTAATATAAATTCACGCAAAACTAGCAATGTGAGCTAACAAAACCAATATGTTAGTTTTGACTTCATGTGTACTTTAAGGACTTTATGCAACCGGGCACGAGCCTATTGACTAGACTTCCTGCTCTTCAAAGAGAGCGCTGCTGACCATCAGGAAGCGTCGGCTGAAAGACAGAACATGGGCTCTGTGTTTGCTCTATGCAGCGCTCATTCACACGGAGAGCGGCCCTCGGGAAGGGGGAAGTCGGGGATTTAGTTCAAAGCAACCACACACAACCCTGCAGAGGCTTTAGAAGTCATGGTATGCGTTTAGCAGTCAAGCAATTGTCAGTGTGTCGCTCGCAGGCGAAATTAGCTGACAAGACTTGGTCATGCTAATTCCACTAGAAACACTTGACTTTTTTTGAAACTCTAAAGAAGCCCTTTGTTTGGGAGGGGGAGACAGTTTTAGTGCATTCCTGCATGTAAGGGCTAGGAAACACCAAGCCGATTCCAAACATCTAGCATCGACAAAACCCAACTGTGCTGTCGCCATGCGCTGGCCCACCCTTCTGGACCAAAAACATGCTAAAATTTAAGGGTGCTTTCACATCTGTAGTTCGCTTCATTTGGTCCGGACCAAGGGTAATAAATGATACATCGTTGCATCTTCTGCCGTCTTTGGGTCGTTTCCACACCACACTGCTGGCTTTGGTCCGAACCAGTTGAAACGAACCAAAATGCAGTCATCTGACAAAATCCACATCTCTCATTGGCCAGATGTAGTTGAACATATTTCCTAAACTGCTCATTGATTGGTCAGAATTCACGTGCGGGAAAATGCCAGTGAACTCCTGCAGGTAAACAAAACCTTTTACTCTGAAGGGACGACTGCGCTGGCTGATTGTATCCCTGCTTTAGACAAACTATACGTTACGAAAATGAAGCGCGGCCGCGGCTGGAAAACAGTGTTTAATGCATCGCTCGTCACTTCAGGAGGAGACGTGAATTAATTTAGCTAAACTGAGACATGCTCATCTTGCGGAAATATTACCAACGATCCATCAGGTAATGTTTTCCCCTCTCTCTCTCTCTCTGTTGGCAAAGCGCTGTCAACAAATATTTTTCCTCCATATCCCATAATGCACAGCGCATCAGCCTACGACAGCTGGATTAGTCCAAATAGCATAGTTCTTTTTGCAGTTGGACCCGTTTTAGTACGGATCATATTCTCACCACAAACGAACCGCTCCAGGGTTCGTTTGAAAGTGTACCGAGACCACCTCTTCAAGCAGGTCTCGGTACGCTTATTTGGTCCGGTTTTGGTGCGCACTCGAGTACGATTGCTGCATTCTCACCTGCCCAAACGAACCGCACCAAAAGGGAAAACGAACTCTTGTGCAATTCAATCGAACTAAAAAAGGCAGGTGTGAAAGCACCCTAAGAAAACACATGCAATTTCAAAGAAACACCAGCAATTTAAGAGAAGATCTTCATCGGTTTGACAGCATATGTGTTGGGCTTTGTTGGTTCATCGGTCCGGCTGGTGTGTTTGTTAAATCATTCTTGTCCCACTGCACTATGACTTTATAATCTATACTGGACATTATTTCTGATAAGTGACAGTACTTTTGTCTAAACAAAGACTCATCTTAAAGAACCCCTATTTTGGGTTTCTGAGAATAACCTTCCATGTAGTGTTTAACACATCTCTAAGAGAAGGGAAATATCCAGCTTAAATCTGAAAGTGGACAGTGTTTTAAACTATTGATTCCCTTAGAAAAAAGTCGACTCATAGTGCTTCAAATCAACTTGACAACGAGTGTTTAGCCGTTTTGTCTTGACATTAATACGAAACTTAAGCCCCGCCCAATCGTTGCACATGCAAAACTGGGAAAATTGTAACCTTCGGCCCCGCCCACAAACAGCAGCAAAGAAAAAGAGGAAGACCAGCGCTGTGCTTAGCTGGATATTATTGGAAGTGTGAGGGGAAAGTTAGTGTTATTTTCTCTACCCAAAGATGAAACTGTAAAGAGTCAGTGGTTGGGGTTTATTTTTGCAAAAAATACCTCAGCATTATAGCCCAGCCTTGGAGAGTGGTCTGGATGCAGACCTGGTGCAGTGCAATCTGAGCTGCATCCAAGGCTTTTCAATGCGCTCACCTAACCCCATCCCTAACTCTACCCCTCACAGCGACGTCAATAGCTCCATTGAGTGCATTGTGTCACTCAGCGATGCAATCTCAGCTTGCATCATAAAGGCTGCATCCAGATACGATTGCAGCCTTGCGCAGTTCGAGTGCTCCAGCCGACACAGACAACAGGCAATACGTCACAATCACGCCCCCACAAGAGCAACTCCTGATTAACGCGGCACGAATGTCCGCTTAAGTTCAGATTCAGAACTCGAGCGATTCGCGTCAAACACGCAATACGCTAAATTCACGCCGCGCCATTCGCACCGCACCTATCGCGCAATTCGCGTCATTCGCGACGCGCCATTCACGCATCTCGCACCGCAGGATGTCTATTCGCGTGTTTGCATTGACTTAACATGTAAATCACTCACGCTTGACGCGCGTTCTGCGTCTGGTGTGAACGCAACATAAAAGAAAGTAACCGGTTTGCTCATGAAAGCGAGGACCGGGATGGAGGGGATGGGTGTCGCGGATGTATGCGAGGACTCGGGGGTTTGCGGACACCACTCTCACTATTCTGCAGCCCAAGGTGCCCGCCTAGGTCACGTCTATGGACGCGCCGGCCCTGATAACACTGATGAGAACCGGTTACTGTGTACTATGGTGTTAGTAACTACTATGTTTCGGGCGACCGCTGCAATCGGATCCTATACCAATGTTGGTGACCCGGGCTTTTCCAGACCGGGGAGGGGGATAAATAACAAAATAAGTGGGTGGCTGAAGATGGGTCTGAAATACGGGAGACTCCCGGGAAAAACAGGAGTGTTGGCAGGTATGCTCACACATACACTCTGCACTCTGACCACTTCAATATTGTTGATAAGCCGTGCTGGGCATTTC
>NC_141041.1:48850000-48855000 GCF_052040795.2 Danio rerio | reverse complement strand
TAATTTATAAATAATAATTAGCAGTTCAAATGTCATATATTCAGATGTGAAACAACACTGTATGGTCACTTAATTTAATAAATTTCTTCCTTGTATAAATAAACACAATTAATCGTTGGTAAAGTGGCAAACTTGATAGTTTCTTGTGCTCAAATGGTTTAAATTCACTTGAAATCTTACAGCCACAGGCCTCAAAAACACATCCAAATAAAGATAAAAAACGTTCACACTACTATATTAAAACAGAATATAGTGCAGCCCTAAAGGATGGATGGATGGCTGAATGGATGGATTGAAAATCATGGAAATTTTGCAAAGTGAACAGCCATGTTTTACTGCTGCATAAAACAAGTCCGACATTTTAACAATGTAAACAAACAAAACAGATGCATAAAATATCACCACCAGCTTGCTTAGCTTGAATAAGACAATCAGCCTGATCAATCAGAACTACTCCTTTACCAACAGAGATATATCAAGCTATAACAAAAGCAAAACAGTAGTCAAACATCAACTTAAACATATGACGCTTGCTGTTTGTTCATACTACTTATTAAAACAACACAGTTCTTGAGGTTTTTTTGGAGGGACAACTTAATTGTTTTATGTTCAATGAACTTAAATCTGTGAAAAACTAATAAGTTAACTTAATTCCTTCATGTTGCTCCAACATTAATCAATGTTTTACAGTGTCTGTAACAAATCTAGTAATATATTTTATAACATATTCAACACAGCAGCTATTTTTAGACTAATTCCATATTTAGCCCAATGCTGCGTGGTAAATAAATAAATAAATAAAAACATAAAAAAGGAGGCTATATCCTTATTCATTCACACATTTCTACCACTAAGGAGGCTATAATAAACTAAATCACAAACAATCTGGACTAAAACTCCTCTCTACATCATAGACTGACTGTAAATTACATTTCTTAAACAAAGACCGACCTCAGAACAGGCTAGTGTCTCCATCCCTCGTCCATCCAGTGAAGATGAGGAATAAATGAAAACATCCCGTGCCGAGCGCATCTTTCTGGGAGGAACAAAAACACGAAGATGCATCTGAGAGAGAATTAGTCAGATATCTTCTGCTCTTTTTTATTAATAAATCATTTAAACGTCTGATTATGTTATCATGAAGGTTTCTCTCACCTGTGTGTTCAGCCTCGGGTTGTCATTCCGCTCAGTTCACAGACAGCGGCGCCTGCCTGTGCGCTTCTGATTGGCTGTGGGGATGACTCGCGCTGCTGACGTCAAAGGCTCGGTCTGTGCTATGATTCAGAGCATGTGGAGGTGAAATATATTGTCTAACCCTCGTGTACTGTTCATATTTACTACCTTTACGTTACGTTCGTGGCTGTATTTGCCCCCATTGACGTCCATTATGATCATATTTTTTTAATTGCAAAGCCATGACAGCATATAATCATGCATTCTTGATTGTTGGTGGTTTTCCTGTTGGGAAAAGGTAAGATGTGTCATTTTGACTGTTGATCATCAGTTGGCAGCATTAACCCTTTAGATAGGCCTGTGCAAAAAAAGTTTCTGACGTTTATATGGAGGTCTGTAGAGTAAAAAAGCAGATTATAATGCATTAATGGGTAATTCAGTTAACATGCAGCCAGGGCCGGTGCGTCCATAGAGGCGACCTAGGCGGCCGCCTTGGGAGTGTAGAGAGGGCAGCATCCGCGACACCTCCCTTACCACCCGCGTCCTCAGTTATGTCCGCGACACCTCCCTCACCACCTGCGTCCTCAGATATATTCGCGCATAGACGACAGAATAGAAAGGGTGGCGTCAGCGACACCTCCATCAGCACCCGCGTGTCCTCAGTCATATCCACGCATAGGGTGGCAGAATAGAGGTCCGCGACACCTCACTTCATTTTCATAACCGGTCACTCTCGTTTTCACATTGGGGTTGAGGGCGGTTTGATCATCCTCTGCCTAGAGCGGCCGTTCAGCTTGCTCCGGCCCTGCATGCAGCTCAACTCCTTGTTCAAGCTCTTGTTCTCTCCAGACTGGACTATTGCAACTCTCTACTAGCGGCGCTTCCAGCTAACTCTATCAAACCTCTTCAGCTGCTTCAGAACGCAGCAGCATGAGTGGTCTTTAATGAACCTAAAAGAGCACATGTCACTCCGCTGCTCATCCGTTTGCACTGGCTGCCAGTTGCTGCTCGCATCAAATTCAAAGCTCTGATGTTTGCTTACAAAGCGACTTCTGGCTTTGCTCCTTCTTATCTGCTCTCATTTCTGCAGATCTATGTGCCCTCCAGAAACTTGCGTTCTGTGAATGAACGTCGCCTCGTGGTTCCATCCCAAAGAGGGAAGAAATCACTTTCCCGAACTCTCGCATTCAATCTGCCCAGTTGGTGGAATGAACTCCCTAACTGCATCAGAACGGCAGACTCACTCGCTGTCTTCAAGAAACGACTGAAAACTCAACTATTTAGTCTCCACTTCCCTTCCTAATCTGCAATTCCCTCTCTGGCTCCACCACTAACTGTACTAATAAATAAATAAATAAATAAATAAAACTCTTACATTACTAATGCTTTGCTTCTTAGACTTTACATACCTGAAACTTGCCCACAGCACTTCTTCATTGTTGCTCTTATAGTTGTGTAAATTGCTTCCTTGTCCTCATTTGTAAGTCGCTTTGGACAAAAGCATCTCCTAAATGACTAAATGTAAAAATGTAATTCTTCAACTACGGGCACTTTTATATATATATATATATATATATATATATATATATATATATATATATATATATATATATATATATATATATATATATATATAATTTTGTTCAAACTCCTCTTTCTTTGACAAATTAACAATAAAAGCTGCTTTCAAAAACTTTACTAGCGTTCTATTACATAAATTTCATATTATTCAACCTTCTTTTAGGTGTCAAAATCACTGTTTTCATCTTGTCGCACACTCAAAGTTTTAAACTTCAATGAAAATAACACTAAAATATCATTTATCTGGTATCTATTAATGTATCTTAATGAAGCACTAGTGAAATAATTTCAATATTTTATAGTTATTAATGTGAGACTATTATCAATATTATTTTTTATACAAAATATAGCTGTCGCACATCATCAGTGTCATTTCCAGCACAACACTGTAATGTCGCTTTAAAAGGTTTGTGTGAGATTATTGAGGCGGTTTCTATGAAAATTAATAGTGTCATCTGAGAACGTCTTCAAGATGGAGGGAACTTAAATGTTTATCAACAACACTTGAAGAAAAATCATGGTAAATATTGCTTGATAAGTCATTTGTAAAGAAAATGAATGAATGAATGTTTGGTCTAAGCCAGGTCCTGGAGGGCCGGTGTCCTGCATAGTTTAGTTCCAACCCCAATCAGACACACCTGAACCAGATAATCAAGCTTTTTCTAGGTATACTTGAAACTTTCAGGCCGGTGTGTTGAAGGAAGTTGGAGATAAACTATGCAGAGTTTGGACATCCCTGGTCTAAACGCTGAGGTTCTGGTGCTGACCATGGTGCTGGTGTAGTTCATGCAGTAAAGGCTAGATGGCAGCACACACACACATTTAGCTGCAACAAGGGGGTTATTGTGTGTGTGTGTGTGTGTGTGCCCGTGTGTGTGCATGTGTGTAACAAGTACGCACACTAGCTCGTACACTCAAACACACACACATAAAGGCACACTATCCCAGTGTATACTTAACCCTTTAAGGGATTTATGATGAACACTGTATATTACCAATATGCATGTTCATTTTGGTGGCTCAGTGGTTAGCACTGTTGCCTCACAGCAAGAAGATTGCTGATTCGAGTCCCAGCTGGGTCAGTAGGCATTTCTGTGTGGAGTTTGCATGTTCTCCCCATGTTGGTGTGGGTTTCCTCTAGGAGCTCCGGTTTCCCCCACATTGCAAACTCATGCGCTATAGGGGAATTGGATGAATTACAAAGGCTGTAGTGTATGAGTGTGTGTGAATGAGGGTGTATGGGTGTTTCCCAGTACTGGGTTGCAGCTGGAAGGGCATCCGCTGTGGCGACCCCTGATGAATAAAGGGAAATGAATGAATACTTGATTATTCCAGACAGCCGTGTAATAACTAATGATAATAAGCACAGTGTTCGATTTTAGTCACCACAGTGCAATGAACCGCCAATTACTCTGGCATGTTTTTTTTTAATGCAGTGGATACCGCATGTTCATTATTAGTTCATGTTAATTAAAGTCCAGTACCCTTGTATATATTTCTGGAGAGTGCCAAATATGTCCCAGGAGCAACGTTTTTGGTTTCGCAAATCCACCAGAGGGCGCTGTGTAGGCTTTTTCAAATCTCAGATTTCTCTCGCGAGTGCCATTCATGCCTGCTGTTCTCATGAAATCCACCTAAGTGACCAATGGGCTGACCCCCCTACTGAAAAAAACAGCCTAAACCAGCCTAGGCTGGTTGGCTGGTTTTAGCTGGTCGACCAGGCTGGTTTTAGAGGGGTTTTGGCCATTTCTAGGCTGGTTTCCAGCCATTTCCAGCCTGGTCTTAGCTGGTCAGGCTGAGAGATGACCAGCTAAAACCAGCTTGACCAGCCTAGCCAGGCTGGGAGCCCAGCCAAAACCAGCTATGTCCAGCTTAAACCAGGCTGGTCAAGCTGGTTTTAGCTGGATTTAGCTGGTCATTTTCCAGCCTGACCAGCTAAGACCAGGCTGGAAATGGCAGAAAACCAGCCTGGAAATGGCCAAAACCCCTCTAAAACCAGCCTGGCCGACCAGCTAAAACCAGCCAACCAGCCTAGGCTGGTTTAAGCTGGATTTTTCAGCAGGGCCACCCCCCTTTCTTACCTTAAACCAGGGGTGTCAAACTCAATTCCTGGAGGGCCGAAGCCCTGCACAGTTTAGTTCCAACCTGCTCCAACACACTTACCTGTAGGTTTCAAACAAGCCTGAAGGACTTCATTAGTTTGATCAGGTGTGTTTAATTAGGGTTGGAAGTAAACTGTGCAGAGC